>NW_018108225.1:168194-237314 GCF_000183805.2 Loa loa | reverse complement strand
CGGTTGATGTTTTACGATTACAGTAATCGTGAAAGTGACAACTTCCCTGACAAAAAAATATAAAAGAAAATTAATCATGAATGATAAATTCGTGATTAAATAATAAATGAGAACTTTTAGCTTAAAAAGGATTTGAACACTGCAGAAGTTGGATTAATGAATTAATTACTTTTCTTCCATTTGCTTGAGCTGTAACACTTGGCTGTTTAAGTTCATTAAACAAGCGAAACTTCATTAATGTCATCAACTGAACAATGCATGAACAATATTCATGGCAACTTTAGAAACAAAAAAAAAATTAAATTAAATTAAAAAATTCACTTGGAGGCAATCAATGTTCTGAATTTTCGAAAAGCCAAAATATTGAAAGAGACTTTGAAGAGGACCGATATATCCTCAACGATGAAATTCATACAACGGGAATTCTCAGTTAACGACCGCTATTTCCATTCCTTTCCTTTTTTTTCAATAATTCAACTTATCTCACTAAAAGGACAAAAGTCTTTCCTTCCAATGAACAAAATCAATTGCATTATGTTTATTTGAGTAACGAATAACTCATTCACTCACTTAATGTTTATTGAAATTATTCTTATTGAGGAAAATTTGAATTTAAAATTCTTTAGACAAGGATCCCAATTATCTTCCTTTTTTTCCCTCCCCTATTCTCTTTCACTCTCTCTCTCCTGGATATATTCTGCTGTGGTTTTTTAAGGAAGGGGAAATGCAACAACTATTTGCACTAAATATTTAACAAAATATTCAACAGGTTTTTTCTTTTTTTTAGATCATCTGAAACTGTGCTTTTGTTACCACCCTGGTAGGTTGATTGGAAATCTGAAATGGCAACAAGCAGGTAGTCTTATTAATGAGAGCATCCGGAAAACGACGCACTGCCGGTTCACGAATTGGATACGTACTCGTTTATGTTTGGTATATTAATGTAGTTAACTTCCTCTTCAATAAATGTTTGACAGGTGAGCACATGTCAATGATCACAATTCATGAGGAAAGCTTTTCCCTCTTTCCCTTTATTTTCACCTGTGTCACCAACGTACAAACTTTTCTGGAAAAGGATACCCATAAAAGATGGTAATGCCCACATAGGAAACCTTTCAAAATACACTGATAAATCCTTAGTTTTTCTGTCATTTTATTGAAAAAAGAGAAGAGGGTGAAAAAGATGTCATTTAAGTTGTATTATGGGGATACAGTTTCTTGCTCAGAAATAAACCATGAATCTCGATGATTTAGATCAACAGCAGACTACGATAGGTGAAAGCTTTGGCCTACATTGCATATCGGAGTATTGTTGAGAGGATATCGAAGAACCAGATAAAACGGTCCTGTGGAGGTATAGTTCATGCATTTATTGGATTCGCATAAACTACGACAAATATAAATCTGTAGAGAAGAAATGGAATCATTATGAATTTTCTATTTAAGTAGAGAGCCGGGACCGGTCCTCGGTGGAGGACAATGATCACATGAACCAGGTTGTCCTGGCGGTCCTCGGGGTCCTGGTGGTCCATGTGGTCCTGGCAAACCGTCCACACCTTTTTCTCCCGGATCACCCGGCGGTCCTGGAGGCCCTGCTTTACCCGGCTGGCCATCTCGTCCGGGAGGTCCAGGAGGTCCTGAAATATTATTTTTATTTCTTCGCGCACATTTGAATCTGAAAGTAGACAAAGACACGGGAATATTGGCTTGTCGTGATGCTTACCTTGGGGTCCAGGAGGTCCAGGAGGTCCTGGTGGACCAGGTGGTGCACCATTTATAATCTTTCCTGGCTCTCCTGGAGGCCCCTTTTCACCCGGCAATCCTGGTGATCCTTGTGGTCCCTGAGGTCCAGGCGGTCCTGGCAAACCAGGAGCGCCATCAATTCCTGTAATAAATGATAAGACTAAATAATAAGGTAGAGATCGCTGATAACAACACTCACTGGATGAATTTACGAAATTACTTTTGTCACTTTTAGTCAAAGTCCAGGTACTGTGAAAAGGTAACCTGGAATGCCAGCATCTCCTTGAGGTCCAGGTAAACCTTTTGGTCCAGGAGGTCCAGGCGGTCCAGGAGGTCCAGGTGGACATTTCTGGCATGGTGGCTTTGGAGGTGGTCCAGGGAGCAAACTACCATCACGGCCTGGTGGTCCTGGATTACCCGGTCGACCTGGTGCTCTGAAAAATTGTCCCGTGAATAAACTTAAGCATTTGTAATTGGATGCGCCAAAACCTACTTACCTTAGTAACCAGAATAATCAAGCAGCAAACACATCACAAGCTTTGCCAAGAATAATCTACCGTAAATATCAAGCGCCACAATGGGAAATAGTATTGGAAGAAAAACCTACTTTTAAAAAAATGACTGCAACTTCTCGGACAGTTTTGAAATTAAACGGAAAAGATGTGCTACTGACCCAGGTCGTCCATCACGTCCCGGAGGACCTGGTGCTCCAGGTGACCCAATTTGACAGGTGCAGCAACTCCCACGGGTCGGTATATTTAATTCCAGTTGCGGGTGGACGTTTTTTGTAATAAACTGGCGCTTTTTACGAGGTGTTATAGTACCAGATATGGAAGACGTAATCATTTGCAACTGTACCATTTCTTTCCACATATCTCGTGAACGAGTCTGAAGAAGAATTTTGATAAAATAATTAAAAAATTCATTTTTTTCAGATTTCTTGGCATAAAATTTCATCGTTAAGTCATCTTAATTAAATTAAACAGTTGCAAAGAAAAAAGTGGCGATTCAATTTTGAAAACACGTTACTACCGAATACAATCATCAATTTGGTCCAGAAAATCAAAACAATACCGTATTTGTTCATTGATTGACTTTGATTTCATTAGTCGTTTTAAATTTTTACAAATTTCGCAAAACTAAGGAGTAACTATAAATATTTCAAGATAAAATGTGATAAAAATAATTTAATCAAACATTTGTCTAGTCGATCATTTTTACCTTACAGTAATCAACCTCATTTTGCATGAACGATTGGACACTTTGCACATGACTGTAAATGATTGGTAATGTGATCACACAGCACATCACTGATATCGTGGAAAAGGCAACGGCTGCAAAAGCAACAGGCTTCAGAGAACGTTGTTTCTGACCCGGAATATTCATTTGTAGCCGGATATCCTAAAAATTATAATTAATGAGGTGATAGATACTTATGAACAATAATGATGACAGAAACTTAGGAAACTTATAATTGATTCATTCAGGTGTTAAAGTAAAACTGCGCTCCATCAGCTAAACTCATTCCAAAAGTTGCACGGATTGCAATATCCAAACCTATTTATGTACTCACTTATGATTTGTTTATTTATTCAGTTAAATATTTATTGAAAATAAGAAAGATAAAAGTTAGCGGAAAAAATTTAGGGAAGATTAGCTACCTATTTAGTAATTAACTGTAGATGGTAATAATTACGAGAAAATGCAGATAGATTTTCTTCAATAATTCCTGAAAAGGGAAATCGATTTAACTATTTCATGTGCAGAGATGCCGATAGCTAAACCTTAGTTATATGAGTTTGTCCAAATTAGGCAATTGTAAACATTCAGGACTTTTGATCAGTACATTAATTTTATAGAACGAGGTCCACTCTAGTTATCCATTTTCTAACTTTCTCATATACTTATCCGTTCGCAACTATTTGTCCAGTGAATCTTATAATCCGATGTAATGCAAACGAACTAAACAATTCAGCAAATTACTTAGCCATGCATGTTTGTTATTGTTAGAAGAAGAAAACAACGTATTTCAGAATTGTCCAAGCTTAATAATGGACAAGAACTTCTAGTTGTTTATTCTTTCAAACAAATTACTTTTACAAAAAAGCAAGAAATATAATTAGGATTTAAATAAGAGCCTGCTGAGGTTAAAAAGATGTAAAGAAGTAACTACTAATTAAGGAATTCATGTAGTAATTAAGAATTTCAGAAAATCTTTTCTGCAAGGAATAGAATCAACAGTTGGAGTCCATAAACTGGAAGAATTAACCATTTCAAGATGCCATTACCGCTACCTCCACTAGTACTATCCATAAACATATACTTCGAATCACTATTAATCTCGAAGGATTCGTTTTACAACATTGTAGTAGGTCAACCAACGCTTTTCATTCCTATAGCGAATATCGACCTATATTTTGGGTAGAAAGATGGTGGTGTCAGGAACTGAGTAGAATGATTCCCATTGGAAATTAGGTCGTTCTTTCACAAATCATCTCGGACGTTGCATAATCATTCTCGAAAAAAAAATTACGTTTCCTCTTTTCATAAAATGATTTAATGGTACGCCAGAACTAGATGATCAGTAACTGAGCAGTGACTGATACAGGCTATCATCGGCTCATGAAAAAGGAAGTAATTTGAACTTCATTACTTAATTCACTATACAGTGCTGGCATGATTTAATTATGTTTTCATTTGCATTATCGAATCGTGGATTTGGTTATGCAGCCACACCAGACAGTATTATTTCAGTAAGTCAGCAAATCCGGTAGCATCTGATAAAGAATGCACTAGTTATCGCACCTATGACCTAATATTAGTTCCAAAGCTGTGTCTCGTCCAGTCAGATTAGACAAATAGAAAGGTGAACTGAAATTTACGATTCTAGTCATCAAACCATTCCAATTGTCCACTAGTATGGCTTTTTATTATTTCAAACGATTTCAGCTTGATCATGGCTTACATTTATTCAGAATTCCAGACTTTTCAAAATATTTTAAACTGAATTTTAAAGGTATTCCAGAGGTTGAAAAATAAGTTATGCATAACAAACACAAAGTTAAAGAGGACAATTACAATAATAAAACAAAATACGGTGAATAATCAACCATTTCTAAAACCTCACTCACAAAGAGGATTAAAAATCCTCTATGCACATCTAAATCTTCCTTATTCCATATCATTTGAAAAAAAGTTGTCTAAATCGTTCAATTTTCAGTGGAAAGTTATTGGAGAAATTGAGGTGTATGATAAAGTTTTACACTTCCTCGTCATTTTGCAAGTTGTTTCAATGCTTTTCATTTTCACAATATTGCTCAACGCGTAATGCCAACAGATCGCATAATCGCTGAAATCAAAGTTCAGAAACTTAGTCTGGAAGTGGTCGACAACGTTAAAAAGTTATTACTTGGCTTCACGGATAATGTTTAAAAGTTACCTGAACACTATATTCTTTGATACTATGCTTGCCTATGGTTGAAAACCGCTTATATTATGATTTATATTGCTACTCCCCCATCCATTTCATGGCGACTACCGTTTCACTAAACAGAGCTTTTTTTTTTTTCAACGAATCAAAAATTTTGGAAAAAGGAGTGAAAAAAAATATGTGAAATTTTTTGAATTCCACACAGATACCATACCTTTGACATATTGTCATATCGCATAATAGTTTTTTCGCCCAATTCTTCATTTGTATTAATCGAAAATTCATCACTTTCATCATAATGCTTACAAGCAATATAAACGAGAACGATCTGATGACGTGGTCTTACATCGCGCAGAATATTAACGAAATCATCATTCAGTTTCTATAAGGAATAATAAGTCATTCTAATACTTCAAAAGTTTCTAAAGGATCCTTCTTCCTGCAGCTATCCTGATTTTATAGGAACAGACAACAAAAAAGTACCTCAAATCCCATTACCCTTTGTCATGATACAACTGAGATTATTAATGAAGTTGATACCAAATGAAAGGATTCTTTTGAAATGCTCACTTTCTGGAAATAAAGAACGGCAGCAACAAAGAGAGGAATTTGTATTTTATTTTTCGCATTCATCGAAATTGCACGAAAGTGCTCAACATCATTTCGTTCAAAAGCCGAAAAAAGGTGTCCATAAATCGAACATTCCAGCAGTAATTTGTCTGCAATTTTTTCTGTAACTTTTCTGAGAAATGGTACAACCAAAATTATTCATTTGTCTTAATTTATTAACAAAAATTTAGGAAAATGTAAGGAAAAATAAAATTTGCATTGTAAGGAAAAATGTAAGGAAAAATATGTAAGAAAAAATAAAAATTTGCATTCGAAAACCAAAGAGTAATCAGGTATTTAAGCGAAGTTGAGATACTACAGCTCGAACTATGAATAACAAAAATTAACTTGATTTATAATCGAAGGCCAGAAGGTTAACAAAATAAACTTATTCTGACCTCAGTTGCCAATTATTTCAGTTTTAATCTCATTAAGTCCTTGTTTTCAACTTATTTTAATCTTACCATATGCAATTATTTAAATCTAATCTCACAACCATGAAAACTCAGAGTTTTGACTTTTTCCTAAACTCATAAACATACTGAAATTACAGTCATATAATACCCTTAATACAAAGTGAAGTAAGACTTGTCACCTGATCACCACTAAGGAAAACTAGTCGAACTTGAATTGTCAATAAAAGTTGATGGACAAACCATAGATCTCGGCTGTAGTCGATGAATACAAAACAGACAAATTTCGAATTGCATCTACCTTTTCCAACAAATATTGATTCCCACTTTAACAAAAATAAAAATTACAAATAAAACCGCAAAAACCTTCGTTGACTTTCGAAAGGTAAATAATGCACGATAAAAAAGCACTTGATATTTGTTTTGTTATTTAAACATTACTTTTGGAGGACAAAAAAAAAACGCTAGAAATACTTCCCATAATATAACTGTGTTTCAATATTTAGAAATCATATAAAAGCTTGTGATATTTTGCGGAAATAGTAGAAGTTAGAATGGAGATGAAATTTCAAGAGATTTTTGTTGATACCGCTAAAAATCTTACCTTCGTAATGCTATTCGTTGTTTATGCAACTTGCAAATATCTTCATTTGGCCAGTCATGACAACAACTGATATAATGCATCGCATAATCCATATACCAGAAATGCTCAGCCAATAAACTTACGAAGAAAATAAATTCATCTGTGCGCTCACTTACTCCTGAAGGTAATTCCATAAAATAGGGAATTTACTGAATACTATTTCCCTCAATTCAAGTTCTTAGAAGAGAAAAGGTTTAAAAAAATTTGAAAAATGAACCGAAAAACACAGCACAACTTTCCAATTAAGATATCACAAAATAGATGTCAGTGTTTCGAAAAGTTTGTATTATGAGCTACTTAAAAACAAACCAATAATTTCATGGATGGATTCAAAATCGAACATTGTTGCATCATCAAACTGTTTACCTTCTGCTAAATTTTTCATAAGATAATATGTATACTTTTTCACCGCCAGCTCCTTCAATAAACAAATATTTGGATTTGTATAAAAAATAATGTGAAATGAAGCACTTCTAATTTTCAAGAAGTGAGGAGAAAATTGACCTTCGATGAGTAGCTTCGAAGATAAATCTTACGTCAAATTTACATAAAGTATGCTTGAAATCAGAAAGTAAACTAACAGTAGGCCTCAGAGTTAACGAATGTCTATATAAATCCATCGTATCATAATGATTTTCTGCTTCTGCCATTGTCGCCTACAATGAATTATCCAACAAAATGATGATATATCTGTTTTTGAGGGATTTGATTTCATTTATTATTGCTTCATGTCATGATCTCTGTTATCGCCGAAATATATCATCTCATTCTAAGAATATAAAACTCTTGGAGATAAATTATTGATTGTTTCCCGCAAAATAATGGGTGCAAAGCTTAGAAGAATACCATAAAGTACTTACCAAAACACACCAAATTTCAGCTGATTCGGGGTTGATTTTTTGAGCCATATTCAGAGTCCGTCGTGCTAAATCATACTGGAAATAATGCATGCTCAAAATACAATTTCATGTACAAATCTCTTGTATTAAAAAATTATTTTAAATATAATATGTATAACTAAACGTTTTCTATTTCTAAAAAGCAACATACAGGTTTTTCCTCCTTATAGAAGGCTCCAGTCCTTCCGTCTTCGCTCAAAAATAGGCTTTTTATCCTCATTGCATAAAAATTGAAAAGTTTCGAATGATACATACCTGAGTGAACTTTAGATACAATAAGCCAAGCAAAAACCAAGCAGTATCGTTTCTTATGTTTAGCTGTATGGCTCGTATAAGACAATGCTGTACCGTTAAAGCATTCCCTATGAACCCAACCGCTTCCGAAAGATTTGTCCAGTACGTCGATTTCATTGTTTTCGATGAGCAAAGTTTTATGGCACGTTTAAAACACTCGACAAGGCTGAATATACTAGATTAAAATCCGTGTGGAAAATTTCATCTTACAGTAGTTTCTCAGCAAATGGCATATGAATGTTGTGGCTGGAATTGTCAACTTCGGTTTCTAGTCAAAGCCACCAGTTAAACAAACTACTCGTTTTATTTAAGTCAAGAAGACGCAAAAGATGAAAGGAGCATGGCGTTCAATTCAAACATAAATGACTACGACCGCTTGATAATGAAGGATGTGAAGCAAATTTCACTGAAAAATTACAAAGCGTTCTCCTTCAGCGAAAAAGAAATCACCTATGTTCATGATAAACAATGAATCAGAAAAAACCGAAATTTAGCTTAGTTCATGAACTTGTGATGAATTTTCATCGATTTTTTTTCCAAGTTTTTCATACTAACTGCAACTATTCATTTCAAACGCAACATCATAAATCACTTAAAACGATAAATATTATCGAAATAAGTAGACAAATGAACATGCTTACTTTGCATATCCAAAGTTATCTTCTGTTAGTTGGCATTTCCGTAGCAAGGCAACACCCAAATCATTCCAGGCACTAGCCCAGTCCGGATGTGTTTTTACCATGAAATAACAGAAATGAATAGCTAATTCAACTGCATCCAATACTGATCCGATTTTCCAAGTGCTGGGGAATCCGAAATATTGGAAAGTATCAGCGTGATATCTAGATGCTAACAAAAGCGCGTCAGCAGCAAATTTGAAGGATAATACAAATCCTGGATTCTGATCGAAAACTTTTTCAACCAAGCCGAAAAATTTATTTAGAAGGTCAAACTGCAAGGAGTATGCCGACTTTTGAGCTAATTTCAGGATGGATTCGGCATATAACAGATAGACACAATTTGTACCACTTCGGCCACTTTCAACACGTCTTATCAACTTCATACATTGTTCCATTGCTTCCTCCAATTGACCGGTAACTTGGCACATTTGAATAAACTAGAAAAAGTTAGGATTATTAATAATGACCGTGGTATTATCTTTACTTATCAAATTCCATCAGTGTTGTTGCCTACCCACTTTTCAGAAAATTATAGATAGTAGAAATTTGAAAACTAGATATTGTAGCAAAAAATTGCTTTGCGATTGAAAGGAATATTGATTTAAAGGAACCGTGCTACGGTAAAGTTACCCACACGTTCCCAACAAAATGTTTTTCTTCTGGTACTTCAAGTAACAAAAAGATACTTAACAGACGCGCCAGCAGTAAAATGTCGAACGCATATAAGTAATTTGAACTGTCAGCAAAAAAATCGAAATAAGTTTTGAGAAATAAAAAAAAGAAAAAAACTGTTGCATTCAGAAACAATGAACCTAGAATCATTATCGGTGGGGAAAAATTCTTGCTAACCCGAATTTGAGCAATTTCATTGTCCGGTTCAAGATCTATTGCTTCCTTGAAAGCTTTGATAGCACTGTGGTAGTTCCCACGTTTTTTATATGCATCCCCTAGTGTAGTCCAGATCCCAGCATCTGTCTTATCAAGTGCAACAATGTGCTGCATTTGATCAATTGCTGCATCCATCTATAAAATTCAATGAGATTTTCACAAACAAACAACAATTAAATTTTTAAAGGCAAACAGAAATAATGACGGCTCCATTGATATTTCTCACAATCTGATTTTAAAACTCAAACACAAGATCGACCAGGTAATCAGATCATTACATTTTCTGTAATATAGAACTAACTCGAGGTTTCAATATGGGATTCATGAAAATCGTCGTTTAACCGTTCATTTTGATCTAGCCACCCTCATGCAAGCAATAGATCAAAAAATCTCATTCGTTAAAAATTTTAATACCATGTAATTGCAGAACTTGATGAACGAAAGTGGAATAAAGAATAAAACTTACATTTCCACTTTGAAGCTCCAATAATGCCAACCTTTTCCGTGCCCAAAGATCTTTAGGTACTATTTTCGAATATTGTAATAAATATTTAAACAGATCTTCATTGCGACCTTCCAAGCTGAGCAGTTCGTCTAATAGCTTCGCAACCTTTCAAAAGAAACAAAATAACAATAAATGCTCATTAGATGTTGAGTACTTAAAAACAGGAAGACTCAAAAAGAATTGGAATCAGAGAACAGAACATATCTTCAGACATTCCTTTCTGGCAGAAAAGAGAAACGCTATTGATGCTACTTGAAAATATTCGGCTTTATCCTCTTTAAATTAAATACATTATATAGAAAATTACAAGTGAATCCTTAAATTTAAGTTCGTTAGTTGTACCTTGGCATCTTGCGGACGAATTTTTGCTGCTCGTTCCAAACAAGCTATAGCTTTGATTCGATTTTTCGTCTTCAGACTTAATCCCAAAAAATAAAAAGCTTTGCTACTATATGGATTTAGTTTGGCTACCTGCAAATGAAATTTGAATTATTTGTTATACGACAATAAGGAGCAAATGGTAATTTAAATAAACAAATCAAATTTAGATAAAATTGAAACATAACCCCAACAATTTTAATCATTTAATTAAGAAAACATGCAGGACAAGAAGTACTAAAACTTTGGAGAATTTTTCTTGAAAATTATCATAGTAAGTTAAATAATTTCATGCTTATTTAGAAGCAAAAAGTTTGTAGGCCTGCTTGTAAATCATGGAGCAATTCAGAGGGGAATGGCACTGCTTTATAGACTCTTAGATTTTGAGAGTTATCATTCTGATCTAAAAAAAAAATGAAAAAAAAAAACCTTCACAAAAGCAGATGTAGCAAAGGCATCTTCGGTATTCAATTTCAAACAAATTTCGCCAAGAACCAATAGCCATTGCCACGATTTCGGATTAATTTTTACAGCATTTTCCGCTAAAGATCTCGCTTCTGAAATAATCAATATTGAATTGATTCCAACAGCTACTTTGATAAAAACAAATAAAGAAGAAATAAATATTATTACAAAAAAATCATTGAAACTCCTCAAGTACCTCAGAAATCTCAGAAAGCGCTACCCGAACACTTTACTGCGGTGTGAAAATGGCAGTGACTAGACAGTATAGAAATATAAATGCATTTGATTTAAAAGCTTTAAGCAAGTTGTACAAACACGATGGAAGGGGAAACTACCAAAGAAGTGGTTTCAATATGAAAAAATCATTGGAAAGATGGAACAAAACAAATGAAATCATAAACTCCAGTTAGGAAACGACCACGATACGTAGCTATATCATCACCTCGAGATGTGCTATATTAAGTGATTGTTAGTTTTACTTATCCAAGCAATATTATCGATCGTTCAAATTCAAAAATCAAATCATTACCTTGTAAGGACCCTTTCGATTGAGACTTCTTCAAGATCATAGCTTTCCAATAGCTTTCCTCAACAGGATCTTCATATTTCTCTCTTTGTATTATTTCTATTTTCGACGCATCATCCATATCAGCATTTCCACATATCATCGGAAAAAATTCAAAGATAATGCACATTCAGTATGAGTTCAAAATTTTAGTTGAATCTAAATTATGCAAATGTTTAAAACCACCAAGAATTCGACCCAAATCATTACCGCAAGCTGTATGTTCCTAGATGCTTGCTTACTGCCTGAACTATTAGCCAACAGTAAACGTAATTCCGCCAACGCACTGTCATCATGAATACCGTACAATGCTTCACATCTAGCACACAAAATTTCTTCACTTAAAGCTTTAGTAATTGCGGGATGTATGCGTGGGAACGTTATATCCAGAAGAGATATGACCTGTTCATAGCGTTCTTGAAAAAGCAGCAGTGGAACAGCCAAACCGATATACGGCCTAAAAATGTACTTTGGATTTGATTTGAAAACCAAATAGTTAGCATTTAAAGTAAGGACATTAAAATTTAGAAAAGACTCATACTCACCTAGATTATCGCTGAAATAGCAAAAGCAGATATAACAGAGACTAATTAACAGCAAATCATTTGCGCTGAAATAGCAAAAGCAGATACAGAGACTAATTAACAGCAAATCATTTGCCGCAAATTATTTACCACATATCATTTACCACAAATTACTTTACTTTTTTTCTGTTTCTTCCAATTCATCCTAGCAAATACAGCCAACTTACCACTTGCATGTATTGTTTCTCAAATTTTCATCAATATTTTTGATCGATAATGACATTTCTGCCTTCTCAATATGTCCAAACAGAAGTTCGAATTCTGTTTCTCTCTCTACGGCATTTCTCAACATATCGACAATGTCAGCCGAAGGATCTACTTGACGTCGCTCCAAATAGGAGATAATAACAAAATATCGCAATAAATCAATTAGCCATTCATCATTGAGTGAAATGTATCTAACATGCCAGCTTAACACATTCCGTATTTCCTCTAGTGTCTAAACACAACCCTTATTGATTCGTGATGCAGAAGTACAGGATATAAAACAATATAATGTGCAACAGAAGTGTAAAGTTGAAAGCTCTAAAATTGAACTGCCAAAACAATAGAAGAAATTACCAACCTCTGCCCAAGAACAACGTAATACTGCACATTTCTGATGAATTTCACAGTCCAGTTTGCCATTATCAATTTTGGTTAAACACTGTTCTATCTGGAAATGAGAATTAGATGGGAATATAAAAGGAATTTTCTTACATAATCCCAGAATCCAAGAAGTTCAAAGTTGGTTGCAACAAATCTAAACATTTACCAATTTTTTCCGATCACCATCCCAGTCATCAGTGGACAGTACCATTTTTAGTGCTTCCTGACAAAATTCGACATCATCTAATCGATCGAGATTTGAAAATGCTTCATCAAATCTTTTCAATTTCAGTAAAATAAGACCCAGTTCTCTCTCATATGCATAAACTTTTTCTGGAGTCATCCTAAATAAAAACAGGCTAAGTGGTTAGAAATTTTCGAAAAAATTATGAAAATCCTCCAAGTTTTTATAAAGTAGAACAAATCTGTGAAATTTTTCTAGTGAATTTTCGATATGTAAAGCTCTAGATACAATTAAAATTCCAAAATGTTAAAAGAAAATATAAGAAAAGTTAATTAATTGCATAAATTGAACAAGTTAACATACCCAGGAATACGTAGTAGATTGCGGGTTACTATTAGGACATGTTCCAAATCAACATACTTCCCTTGTTCATAAAGTTTGTATAATCCTTGCCACGCTAAAGGCTTTTCTGCATCAAGCTCGGTTGCTTTTTTGTAATAACTAACAGCTTCCCGATCATTTCCAATCTCTCCACTTGTAACTGCTGCGAAGACGAACAGCAAATAATCAGATACATCCTGCTTCAACAGATTCTGGAACAAGTAAGCAGGAAATTATTACGCTTAAATACGAAATTACGACACTTTAAAGTGGATCACACCTGGGAAGAATGGAATACAGGGGAAAGAGAATTGTCTTTGGCTTGAAAAACCCGAAGTCAGCTAACATTTCATTAGATTTAATAAAAACCGACAGAGAAGATCCAGAAATACTAATGTATGATGCATTTATGTATTCCAACCATCGAAAATAGCACACCTCTATAATCTCCCTTGCTTTCTTGAATTCCTTGGCATCGATATGTTGACGAATGGTCTTAAGTGCAGCTTTCGTTCCCATAATTTCCACAAATAAAATGGAAATAACCAGCGCGAATCTGAAGCAGTTCACACAAACAATAGCTAAGTAAGGACTAGTTACTTGAAAAGTAACACCCACCCACCCTGTTGGCTAACAAATTTTCAACATGTTCACGTCTAAATTTCAGGCTATTATAAATTCCTTTAACGCCGAATGTAATAACGAACAATGTTGCACATATATCCCAACTAAAATTTTATACATATGAGGTATCCTAACAACAAGTGCAAGCAAACATACATCGAATTTTATGATATATCCATAACTTTAATCATATCTAAAACTGATACAAGGTCAGGACAGACATGCATGTGGAAATAAAATCATTTATCTATTTTATGTACAACATATGAACGATAAGCCTGAAGTATTTAAAACTTCGATCAAAATGGCTCTTAATTCACCAATGCTGGCAATCAAAATGGCTTTAATTCACAAATGTTGGACTGAAATGGTAGTTGCCACACGTATTCACGTGACGATTATACATACGATCCCACCACAGCAACTCACCATCCAAACACATGTCACGGCCACGATCCTGAACTTTCGAAAGTTTTATTTGTTCATATAACCAACAGTAATGCAATTACCACTTGACGAAAAAATACTCCTTCCTAGACTGTGTTTGGCTTCATTTCTTCATTACATTACGCCTAATGCAACTACCGACATATTGGAAGGCCATGTTTATAACAAAGTAAACTCAAGTTTTTTGTTCCTTTAAAACTAACTTAAATTAACCTCAATCATTTTGTGTGCAAAATAACTTCCCAGCATCGTGAAATACAAAACAAACATAGTGAAATGGGAAATGAGCCACAGTGATTTCTTGTTATTGCCGATGAACAATCAAAGTGGAAATGTTTTCTGACAAGAATCCATCAATTATGAAATAAATTTACTACTCCTCCCAAATTCTTACTATTTATTAGGAAATACTTTTACTAGTGGCATGACTGCACAAAGAGAGTCACATCTGAATAACCTCTGATGATTTATCTCACTCTTCCATTCAATCCATCCAAGTTGATTGGATTGTTGATCTTTACACATAACACCAACAAAAACCATAAAATACTCCAGAACTTTCAACGCCTACCTCAAATTGGAACATCATTCTAGCCAGAATATAGAACACGAAGATAAACGAGCCAGCGTATAGGAATACAGACCGTGGGGTGTAACGGAAAAATTCGTATTGCATTGAATTGGCTGAATACCAGCGAAAAACAGCTGGATCAATTACTACACCTTCCTACAACGTATGAGATAAAAAAAAGTTGCAAAATGGAGGAAAAATTAGAAGCTTAAATTAACATAAAAAAGTCCTCCGCAAAGTGATTCAACTTGAGTTTAAAGTGGAAAATCATGGTCAGTCTGCAGAAATCTTATGCCGTTCCTTTTTTCCTTTTTATATTGCAGGGACATGGAATGGCTGATATAAAAAGTGAGAACAACTTGAAATATTTCAAAACACGAATTACCCTGTACTTGAAAGTATGTGGGTCGTATTCTCGCCTAAGATATTCTTTTTTCAGAATTTCTTTTAAACGATATCGCCATAAGACAGCCTGAAACATATAAAAATACTAAAACCACACAAAAAACATAAAGAACAGTATTAAGCCGGATTGGAGTTGGAAAATCTGAAAATTAAGCTATCGGAATATACAATGATATGTAGCCATAAACTGTTGACAACAGAAAAATTTTAGGAGGTGATCTCTAACCTCATAATTTAAGGCCATGGAATTACAGAAGAATGTCAGCTAACTTTTCGTGAGTTTGGAAAGATTCTCAACAATTACAAGTGACCTTTTTCTCCTCATCACTTATGCCATAGTCTTCTCCAGCAATGAATTTCATTTTTCCATGAGTTTCAAAATATCCCAGCACTGGATCTTGCCACAGCTTTGTGTTTGTTGGCATCTTACGTCCTACCAGCGAGAACCGCATCTCGATTTTTCATGCACTTTCCACCTAAATTACTGGTAACAACAAACAGGTATAGTGAAAAAACTGGTATAATGAAATTTTATTAGCACAAGAACATTACCGATCAATTCTCTCACTATTCCCAGTAGACAAGACTTATTTTCCATGAAAAATGAAATGAAACTTTCCTTCCTGTAAGGTTTATCAGTAAGAGCATTCATGCTTCTAAAGAAACTTTGTGGTCCCTCGGAAACGCTTCAATGACTTCCCTGAAATGATAGCTACCAAAGCAGCGCAACCCCCCCCCCCCCCCCACATGTTACGCTGAAATTAAAAGATCCCTCCCACACGGGATCATATGAAAATTGGACAATCCCAATCGTTCGTCAAAGAACAGTCCGAGTAGTTTTCACGGTAGGTGGGTTGGTAAATGTAGTCGGCGATAGGAACTATCACAATGAGAAGAGGCCGAGAGATCGCGGCGGATAAACAGAATATTTCCTTCTCGGATAGTCCACGAGAAATCAAAGTAATAGCAATAGCTTTCTGTAAGGAAAAATATATTATTTTCCATTTCAAAAACAAATTTGTTTCGATGATTTACTCCGAAATCATCACGATCTATCGGGAAAGTGCTGTGAAAACATTGGGGAAAATATGACTTCCCTTCTCAACTTTCAGATGAATTTAGAAAAATGAACTAGGCAAGGTAGTTGCATTGCATCTGCATTTTTAGTGTGACGAAGTTACAAAAGCTTTTCTTCACTGTAAAAATTTAATTAACTCACTTTAAATGATTTTTTTCTCAGAAGATTGGGAAAGAGAACATACCTTTTAAGCGTGTCACGTCTGGCGGTACCACGATAGAACGGTCAGTTAAAAAAGGTTAACAATATGGACTTACTGCGGTTGGACAGGTGCTACAAATTTTCCTAATTTTCACCATAAACAGATTTCTGAATGAATTTTTTAATTTTTTTTACATAGAATACATAATTAGATATGTATTCTTCTCCAACACAATCCGGATTGAACTCTCTTCTATAGTATGCCTCAGATTATTCACTATTTATTAATATTTTAGTATTTGAAACCAATCCTTGTAATATTAAATGTAACTAACTGGTCAGTTAATCAGTCATTCCTTATTTTGTTACACTTCTAATCTATCCATTGGTTATGAAAACTTGGTGGTTTTTGTTACTTAATGTTAATGCCAGTTAGCAGTTTTGTCTTGGCTTATTGGCTAACTTTTATGACTCAAATTTCACTTACTATTTCCGCTTTCCCTGCTTCTCTAGTACGATTGTTTGATCCAATCTTTTTCAAATTTAAATTGTCCCATTTAAATGTATTGTTCATTGAAGAAAGCAAACATTTCATCGTGGCTACTACCAATGTCTTCACTAGCTTGCAAGGATAACATAAAGTTATGCTACTAATTCGTACACAAATACAACTCATTGTGCTGCCGTTAGACTGACATAAGTTTGTTTACTTCTGCGACTTCACTTCACTTCCTTCACTTCACTTCACTTCGTTTCGCTTCACTTCATTTTAATTCAATTCAATTCGATTCGTCTTTTTATTGTTTGCAACTTTGAGCTCAACTCTTTTGTGCAAATCTCATAGATGAGATGGCTTGTGTGGTTTACCTCCAACTTTTCCTACTTTCAATTGAATTTTAAGATTCAGCAAGCATGCTCTCTTTTGTTCGAATGTTCAAATTTGGATTGAATTCGAAAAGGGAAGGAAGTCATTAAGAATATTTAAGTAACTGTTTCAACACTGAGCATTGAATGTGTAGTTTACTGCACGCCTATTTCTTATAATATAGTGGACTTGAATAATAGCTAAAATTTACAATCCCATTATTATTTAAATTGGTTGTCTTTTTGTCACATTTGACATTTTAGAAGATATATTTGTAAATTTTTTTGCATTTTTAAACTTCTAATATTGTCATTCACTTTAACATAGCGGATAGTAATGTTAGAGCATAAAGGACATCTGCAAGAACCTTGCAAAATTCCATTTTTTAGCAGAGTTTTTTCCTTTTATTTCAAGGCTTTCTTTGTTCCTTTACTTACCTGTTTGGGTACCATTTTATTAATCCTTGACTCTTCATTTCCATACTTTTCCACATTTATTTGATTATTTAATTCAGTAATTTAAGTTTCGTCTCAAGAATTTAAATTTCTAATTTTGAAGGACATATATGCTGTCGATATGTATGGGGGGAATGTCAGAGACTCGTTAATATTTCGAATTTAAAAATTTATTTCTATTCATTCAAAAGGTAACAACGGGATTATATCGTGTGAATGAGCGTTGTTATACTATTTGTTATGAATTACACTATCATCGTTGTCATCATTTAATTACCATAGAGAAGTGTGCTGGTTGCACAGTTCATTTCATGCTTTTAACTTGGCTTTTTACTCTTCATTACTCGGATTTTGCCTCAAGTCCAAATACTGGGCGGTGTTCCCTCAGGTTACCTGGAAGAAATGTCTCCTCTTCAGTTGCTTCACTGTTTTATCTATTCCGATTGTCTGATATATTGCTAATTTCTTCGGTATCATATCAACCACTCTTACCATTACTGCTTTACTTGTCTCTTTTTTTATATCATAGCTATTTCATAGTCTACTCACGTTTCATTTCAATTTATTACCTTTTGATATAGCAAGATCAATGATTTCGATAATCTTAGCTGTGGCAGTTAAATACAATCAGAATTCTGTGCCCAAGTTTCTTATGTTCTGATGTCTCAAAGTATTTTAAACTTCCCGCCATACTTTGTTGACAGTTTTATACTCGTCAGAACTTTTACCTTTGCGATCACAAATGAGGTAGATGAAAAAGAGTCATTCCCAAATATCCCGCATCCTTATTTCACCCTTTCTCTCACAGAAATATGGACTCCAAAAGTGTGTGTATGTAATCTGTTTGTTGTATTGGATCTGTGTTACAAATCGATTTGTCTTTTCCTTTTACAGTACTCCGTTATCATCCTATCAGTTATGATTGGTCGTTTATCTCTTCAGACTCTTCTGCTCATTTTAGAATATGCCCTTTCAAAATTGTATTAACGGTCATTTTGCTATCATTTCAGTTGTTGTGGATGTGATGAATCTGTCGTTATAGATTTAAGCTATTGAAAGTTTTTTCTTTTTTAAAACCAAAATCCATATATTTCCCTCGGTGCTAGGACTAATCATTTGGTTGTATTCAGGAAGACATGGAATAGAAACAAAAGCTTATTTCATCAGACATCAGATCTGGCATATTTGTTATTTTAGGCTCGTCCTCTTGCAGGCCTATTCGACGAGCATTTTAGTATTACCCCAGTAACTCTTGTCCACATTTCCCACTGTTTCTTTTTCTTATAACGTCAATGTTCACTTTTTCGTTCAGTTTTGTAAAGTTATTTCGAAATACTTTATTCTACTCGTGTTGTCTCATATTTCACGACCTTCATTATAGCAAGTACCCGCTGGTTTGATATCTGCTTAATATGTCGTTCCTACAATTTCCCTGATGTTATCTGTTCTTGAGCATATTCTCCTCCAAACTCTTCAAATAACTCTTCCCCCTTTAAAGCATAAAGAGTTTGAGCTCGTGGTTTGCCACTGGATTGTGAGTAAAGCAGTGCAGATGCCACTTCAACTGTCATATCTCTCTTTATGACTGGGCGCTATTATGTGTCTCATTCACTTTTATTTAGCAATCTTGCTAGCTTCCCATCTACTCATTTCCGCCCACCATCTTTTTTCCTTTTTTCTGCTACTGGAAGTTCTTCCATTCCTGAATGACACCCATCTCTTCATAATACTCTCTTTAACCTGCCTTCTCCGTTCTGTAACTTCTCACCAGGTTTATTTTAATGAACTTCTACCCTTCTGACTTCTACCCTTCTCCGTTCGGTGATCGATGCTTCTGTTTGATCAGCCAATGGGTTTCGATCTTCTCTTTGATTTTCCTTCTTACTTTTTTTGTACCTCATTTCCTTACTTTGATCCGACTCATCATCTCTCTTCAGCGTCACCTAAGCCCCTTTGAACCCATCCAATTCCATACCGGAAAATACCTTAGTTCTAATAATGAAGCATCTATTTTGGCTCGTTTCTAACATCCTTCAATTAATTGATTCTCTTAGAAGTGGTATTGCCATGCTGCTTCCTTGCCATCGATATCACGGGTTGTCGGTCAGCGACTTTTTTTCTCTCAACAAAAGCCACTAAGGCTTACAACCCAGTTAACATTAAATATCCTGAAAATGGCCATGCTTCTCGCTGACTTGGGTTATGTTTATACATAAACTCCGGTTTTTCACTGTCTCCATGGGCAGCAAATTGCTCAAGACACCGAGTAGGATTACTAAACATAGGCCAGATTTAATGTCTATTGTGCTGGCAAGCTATCCAATTATCCAAAGAAAATTGATTAAGGAAGAAGTTCATTTGCACTGGATGAGTGATAATTCGTATGTAATCCAGTTGTAGAAGAAAGAATAGATTTTCTTGCATCAATATGGCATTTTTCCCTGCCAACCAAAACCGTTATTTCCCGTATTGATCCCTCTTTCATAGAATCATTCAATCCTAGCCAAGAAAAGATGGTGTTACTGGATAGGATTGTTAGTACTATTAACAACTGGTTGTTTACTTGATCAAAGAGGCGTGCAATACCTCATCGGGGTGGATTGTGGTCAGTCCCGCACTAGTGGAAATGCAAATCCACTTTCTTCCATATCCAGCTTATTATACTGCTTTCTTAACAAAATGTTCCAGGCCCTGCTTCCCTGTGAAGGCCCCTTCGTTGGGCGTAATGGATTGCCGAAAAAGTAATTCTTAATTCGGGTAAGTGCAATTACATTAAAAGAGATGTTATATTGTGATGGCCCAATTTTATCCAGTCACTGGCAAGCCTTGTAACAATCCCATCCAAACATAAGGCTCTATGACATGGCCATAAAAATATTTCCCGATGCCAAAAGGATAGCTTCAGGCAGCTTGGTGATTTCGAGTGCGCACTTTCTCAGAACGCATTCCGGATGAGCAAAGGGGAAGGGCTGGGACGCACAATAATGGAATTAAACATCTGCAAGCACTGGAGGGAACTACAATGTCCCATTGTGTGCGAATGTCAGTCATCCCTGTGTTAGCTGTTCGAAGATGGATGTAATCGGTGGACAGACATACGAATACATACACACACGCCTAGATACACACACACACACATACACACACATACATAAACACACATACACACGTACACACACACATACACATATACACACACACGCACACACACACACACATACATTTATATAATGTAGGAATGAATCGATTCTCCTTCAATTCAACTTTGCCACTTATCACATGTTGTTGACAAGTCTCGTCTTCGATTGTTTCAGAAGAACTGTTTATCACCCGTGGTTCAGCGTTTCCTTCTAAACTGCTCATAATTTGTCTTTCCAGTTTCTTCACAACACAACATTGTCGTTTTTTAGATCATTAAACTGACAAATTGTACACTGATAAGAATGATAGCACAGATAAGCACATTTGCTAACACATTCACTGATCGTTTCATTGATAAGCGATGAACTCTTAAATTGATTATCCGACAAGTCAACCTCGTAAACATTGACTTGCCTAATTTATGGAGAATTTGAGACTTCCTAATCCTGTTTAGAAATTTTTAAAACAACTGGTAGTCTCTGTGTTTAACGGCATTTCGCTGAAACTCAAAAACTGCTTGGTGACAACAGTGATATGCGATGACAATATTACCCATCAAAAATTAATTTTTCAATCAAGTCGGGATTGCCACGGAAATTTTAAATTTTATGGATGTATCGTGATGGCATCATTTTTATGCATTTTTTTTTGCAGTGAAATTCGTAAGACGGAAGAACGCATAATCTTTTGTTTTATTTTTATATGCTCGGAGAAATATCTCAAAGGACATTGTGTTTTAAGATGGATTTTTGTTCAGTTACTTGTACTTCAACTTTTATAGTTATTCCGTTTTTCAAGGCTTTTCTCTCAGTCACTTTTGACTAGTGAAGGATTCCATAGAAAGAATGGGTTTAAACACCAATAAATGGTCGTATTTTACACGATGATAAATTGTCCTTTTTCATCCTATGTTTCACTATGTGAAAGTGTAAAGTGAGTTTTGGAAAAAGAATTTGAAAAAGCTTCCCTCCGTCCTTTGATGTTGTTGACTGCGCAAATGACGGGGTTTTGAAGAGGATCTATGGTTTTTTGATGGAGAAGGCAGATACAAGACGAAGTACGCTATGGAAGAATTAGTGTAAAAAAGAGGGGAAGATAGGAGAGAGGTAATGGCAATTCTCGAGTAAAGAAGCATTTTCACAACAGAAAAAATGAGTAGGTAGAAGGAGATTGATGTTCTCAACAAATGATAGCTCAATGACCGAACACTCCCTCACCTTTACAAAAAAAAAAAGAACCATTCATTCCTCATTCTTAGATTCCTGCCTCTTTGGCCAGTATTTCAGTGGTGATTGAAATAAAGCCTCTTATATCCCTGGTTTATTTTAGAAGGAAAACTTAAAGTCATGTCTAATAATCGCCTCTCAATCTGTTGTCTTTAAAACTGGACTTGTCAAGCAAGTATCATGTTCCTGCGGCATCTTTCATTTTTATTCTGTCGTCGGTCCATTGGGAGGTAGATGTAAGGCGCTGATTGCTTTGTTATTTGAAACATTTTATTGGCAAATCGTTTGGCTTTTGAAAGCTTCATCATATTCTTTTTCCAATATTTTTAGATGAATTTCTCATCTACATTTAATGGCAATGCAAAATTTTTGTCCCCTTATCGATTGCTCCTTCACGTTTACCTTCTCATTGGCAGGATGACCTTTGCTGGTTTTTTAACGGTCATTCTTCAACTTTTCACGAACATACCCGGTTTGGAGCATCTGATTAGCTACACTGAATGTCAATCATTTCAACTTCTGAAATATTCAGCAGATTGGGCCAGTTCTATTCGGGTGTTTTAGAGTAACACAGCGCTCATGCACCTAACATTTTCTTTACTTGCTGATAAATGATAAACTGCTAATGTTTCATTAGTAAATAAAAAAAGGATTGATGCTAGTCACTTCTGGTATCCTGGTTTTCAGCTTCTGTTTTTTCTTTTGGCCTAGTTGTTTAAAACACACATCAGTTTACTTGCATATTTCATTTTCATAACTGCCTGAAGTTACTGTTTTTGTTTTTTTGAAGTTTTTTATACGGCTCATAAACAACCCCTTTTGTAGCAAGATTTTTAAAGATAGAAATAATTTGCTAATTCGAACAAAGGGTGAAAATTACTCTTTTCAAGCTACTTTTTTTTTAAAATTTCGTTTTTTTTTTGCCAGTAGTAATTTTCCTGATTTTTTTAAAAAAGTAAACATTATTAGCTGGAATTGTTTCTTATAGTTTGTGCAAAAATTTGCATCGCTTCAAAACAGGAAATTGAAATTATACCGATCAGATGGAAATTAGCAGGCGCATTCATGTTATGCCATTTCGATTAGTTTATTCTGCATCCAGGACGGAATTGATTGTTTAGAAAGGAAGAATTGAAATCATCTTAAATACATTTAGATATTTTAATTTTTGTTCCTGTTTTAAACCGGTCTTCCTTCTCTTTCCTGGAACTGGTCATATATCGATTGCAACTGTTCCAATGTGTTTCGAAAAGATCATGAAATTCGAACTGCTCTTCTTCCTGATTGCATGTCTCATATGATTTAACTAATGTCACTCTCGCAAGTAATCCTGCCATTCTATCAACCATTTGTTGTATTCTAAAATATTTGTTTCCATATGGAGAAATTTGCGTATTTCTTCATGTAGTAGAAAAGAACTGCACAAGTGATCCGGTAAATGAGCGGGGATGATACATAGCAATAGAATGGAGGAGGTAGCCCTTATCGGTACATTCTTCTCTCTTTCACTTGCTCATTTTGTGGGTGACGGCACCATACTCTCACCATTTTATAACTTTTTTAAACCCTATTTGGCGGTAGAATTCGAATTAGTTTGGTTAGGATGGGAATAGAATGGGAAAAGAGTTTTTTGGAACAAGCAATTTTGAAATTCATCATCATTTTCGAGATTCTTTCAGTTCTCAGTACCACTACCATTTAATGATTGTTTTGCAATAAGAACGAGAAATACCAAATGTTAAAGAAGAGCAGCACAGTTGTGGAGCTGTGTGGATAGTGCATTGAAAATACCGTAGAACCTCAATAATTTTTCGATTTTATTCCTTTTTTTGATCTTACAATGTTTGTTCCGGACATTACTGTCAACTAAAACTTTTCAGTTATATGACAGAATAGGATAAAACAGAGAAGAGCACTTGATAACGATAGTTTTGCAAAGAGCATCTGATAATGATATTTTCATTAAGGCAAACTTTCCACTACCCCGTAGTGTTTATTTCTTCAGTGTCACCACTTCCTTATGCTTATAATGTTGTGTCTCAGTCTGTCTTTCGTCGATAGACATCTTTTGTAAGATTGAATTCGGCTTATTGTCTCAATTAGTTAAGTAATTCAACTTGATCTAAACTTGATTTGTTAACTTTATAACTTAAACTTGAGATGTAAGGAGGGAAAGCCGACTAGAGCTGTGCAAACAGTTGCAGAGTCTTATTTGTAGTACTTTTCCAAGTAACGGATTGCATGAGAACTTTGTGAGAATAAACTTTAAAAGAATGAAGGTTAGGACATTCCCTCAGTTACATTCCAAGCAAGATGCAGTTTTTCAGAAGGTTTGGTTGGAGAGCTGTAGCTTACGAATGTCCTAAAGATTTTTCAAGTTAGCGCGCTAAAACTTGGATCTCCAATCTGTTCTCTATTTCCGTCAGGTATTGCTTTGCTGAAGGCGTTTTCAAATGTTATTTTCACCTTCGAAAATTCAAGAAGGTCACTGAATGTAAAGTCATTATTTGCAGTTCAAGTGCACTATAGAAGTGCCATCAATACAGTGTGATTATTCGTTATCAGTGCATGTCGTTACTTTTTTTTTTTTTTACACGGTTTATTGGCGCATCTTTCTTTTTATTAGATTCGAGATGTACTCATTGGATTGCTTTGAAATAGATTGAAATCAAGAGTTCCACTGCATACCTTGTTATCATTTTATGTAAAAGTTTTGTCGTACGCCTTCTTAAATTCCCAAGAAGTATAACTTCCCAATAATTTTCTTCATTTCAGTGATGTTTTTTGCTTACCTTCCCGCTATTGTCGATCTCTACTAACACTGGTGAGGTTTTTCACGAAATACTTCTCTGAATTATGTCCGGTAAGTACTATATAAATTCCACTGCGCTTTCTATTACATATGCAGTTCATCGTCCAAACTTTTGTAAAGGTTTCGCGCAAGAAGGAAGGGGAAATAGACTTAATTATGCATGAATTCGATCGAATGATAAATTGAATTATAAACATCTAAAACCTAGTAAAAAAGTTTGGTTATAAATTTCAGAAACTGCTAGTTTTTGATATGGTAGTGGTAAGTGGTAGAAATAATAAATAGTAACGTATATTCTGCTTAACTAACCCCATATTTCATCTTTTCCTACCAGTCATATTATTTGATAATTGAGTCTGTAATTTTGCTTATATCAAACTATATAAATAATGTCCAGAGCTTCATCCCTCACTTCGACAACTTTCTAGCTATAAATAACCTAACTTGACAAGTTCAAGTCATTTTTTTTACAAATTTTATGCCATTGGTCGAAACTATCTGTTCACTGGAATCTTCTCCGGTCTGCAATATATGATTTCTTTCTCCATTTCCAATTTTTTTAACAAAAGTTTCCTGAATATTTAAAAGGTCATGGCAGCGATTGTGATAAATTAGCAAACGGTTTTTAGTTTAGTCTTGTCCTCATTACGGTCTACTAAAAAAAGTAAAAAAAAGGTGATGTTGATGGTGTTTCTACTGATTATGAAGAATATTCTTCAAAAGCTTAATCAATTCTAACACAATGGAATGTTTAAGGGAAAATGGATAATGAGGAGGCATGCAAAGGGATGTCTTTTTTTGTTTCTTCAGTGGAGAAGGTTATTATGAAAAAGTGTCCAAAAGGTTTCAGAAGCTTTATCAAAGCTGAAATATTCCCGGTTTCGTCACGTGTATTCCAAAAGTGTACGGCGTAGCGAATGGTACGATACGGGGCCAGGACACGGGCTAGCAGTAGCCGCGAATCCGAAGATGATTGCACTGGCTGTCGATGTTCCTGCTGGTGGCGTTGTTCAAATTGCCAAACTTTGTCGTATGGGTCGAGGACGAATGGAACTGAGCAAAATTAAGGATCATGAAGTATGCTTGTCATTTAGAATTTGCTGTGTTTTACTGGAGTGCTCCATTTAGTGGTGGGTATTTAATCAGTGTTTATTGATTACTGAGTTTCTCTTTCCCACTTAATATTTGTTATTGCTGAGCAGATGCATTCTACAAATATGCTTTCCTATAATTTTAATAAAATTTGAATTACTGTTTATTTCAGGGTGCCGTGTGCGATGTAAAATGGAATCCTTTCAATGATAACGTTTTAGCTACCGGATCTCACGATGCCACAGTTCGAATATGGCATATCGATGATATGCTTAGAATTCGGTTATAATTTTCGCTGTCTATTTAAAATCAAAGGACGGAAGTTTGTATGATTTATTCTCTTCGTAATGCAAACTCTGCATTTTGAAGAAGGTGTCACAGAATCTATTCAGGTCTTGGTTTACAGAATTAGAAAACTCATTAATACCTTGCCGTTAGTCACTCAAAATTCATAAATGTGTGATACCGTTGTTTCGACAAACTAAATTTGAAATTCCATTAAATCATTACAAATGGAATCTATGAAAATGTGAACCTGAAGATAACATCTTCCAGTTTCACCGAAATTTAGTGACGGATTTGCTGCACAAATATTTTGAACCGATTGTGAAATGGTGCTAACAACTTAGATTGTCTAACGATAATGAAATTATTTTTTTAAACTTTTGTGGCTATCGAATTGGGATTCAGTTGCGTTGTTTAAATCAACGAATTAATTTCTATCAAATTACAGCTGTTTGCGAATATCCAGAGCACATTCTCGACGCGTTCATACAATTGAATGGCATACGACAGTTGATAATGCTGTCTTTTCGGCTTCATTAGATGGTCTAGTAGTGCTGTGGAATATTGAAACAGATAAAATTGTATACAGAATTGAAGATTGCAATGCCGCTTCATTATGCTTAAGGTTATTCATTTTTTCTAACTTTTAGAGCTTTTGGAAGCAAAGGATTACGTATTACTATGTGAGCATTTGGGTAGTTGGTATACGAGACAGGGAAGAGAACTGACTCTATAGGTGAAACAGATCCTTTGCCTCAGTTCTGAATGTACGGTTGAGAATTGAGAGAGATACTTCGCCATCATTTTTCAAATTTCTCAAGGTATTGATAAATGTCGGATCTGCCCATAATAAAGTTGTTTTGCTTAAACCTAAGTCTGGAAGTAGGATATCACTGTGCTGTGGTTTTCAGAGTTTCCCAGAAGTTATTCCAGTCCTGGAATTATGATGATAAATCTAGGCTTATAATTTCAGTTACAACTGTTCCGAATTTGTGGTGGCGACTAAATCACGCGAATTATCAATTTACGATGCACGTACGGGTGAAAAACAACGTAGCACACAGCTTATTCATGATGGAGCTATGCTTCCACGAGTTTTATTCTACGGGATGCCGGAGGCGAACAGTAGTGAACGTCTTATAACGACTGGTAGTTCACGAAGTACCCGACGACAAATAGCTATCTACAGTTCTCGTCCTTTGGACGCACCGTTAGCTGTGGTGGATATCGATGGTGGATCCGGTTTTCTTATGCCCTTGGTTGATAATGATCTCAATTTGTTGTACATTGCTGGGAAGGTAGGTTTAAACTTCAGTTTTCAACTGAATACTAATCATTTTTGTGGCATTTTATTAAAGTATTTGATTAATAGATTTGAACGTTCGATTTCACTAATGTTTTGATAATTTTTCAGGGTGATGCCAATATTCGATTTTATGAATTGTTAAAAGAAGCACCATTTATATCTTATCTGAATGAATCGTCCGGCTCCAAAGCTCATACAGCGGTATGTATACTTCCCAAACGTGGACTCAACGTATTGCAATGTGAAATTATGAGGATATTTCGGGTAGATGCTGAACAGCTGGTTATTGAGCCGTTGTCATTCTTCGTTCCGAGAAGAGTAAGTTCTAAATCCTTAAATGACTGTTTTTTTTATCTTTTGGGCACAGCGGCTACAAAATTTGATAACCAAATCCAATTATAAAATTTTTGAACTTTCTGTCGTTTTTTTTCTTCATTTCTTTATGATTGAATGTTTGCTAACTTTGAACATTTCTGAATAGATTTTGAAGTACTCATGCACTAAATAAGATGAGATATAAGAAGATATTTGCTGTAGTCACGAATATCAACAGTCAAGACGTATTTTTTTCATTTGTTTACGGAAAACAATGGCTTTTTTGTATTTTTTATTTTCCTTGGTTTGTTTTTTCGAGTCTGAGTTACAGAAATCATTTTTCAATTCTGAATTGGTTTTTTGGTCTGTTTTTTTTCTTTCTTTCAAAATGCTAGAATTGAGCATTGCGAAGACATCTTTGAATTACCAGTTTACTTTCAAATATTGCCAAAGGTGAAACTTTCCCATCATTACTCTTCCGATTTTTATCACATCTTAGCTAATGTGAGTGCCACTCTTTTAGTGGTCGTTTGTTCTTTGTTAAGCATGTACCACAATGTACCCACAATGTGGAACATGCATCGTAGTGCAATGGCTTGCGACACTGAAGCTTAATCTTATTGAAAGGTAGCGATTTGTTTGTGGTTGACTTCATAATTGATTTAAATATAGCTTCTACAATTATTATGAATTTACCTCGTATAATACTGAAAATTTATCACTGAGGTAATTTGAAAACGAATTTGCCTCTGAGATAATTTGAAAATAATTTTTCCTTTATGTTTTGTCAAAGTAATTTTTTTAGGCTGACGGATTCCAAGCCGACCTGTATCCGGCAACGCGGTCGCCAACTCCGTCATTGTCGTTTCGCGAATGGTTAGCTGGTTTAAATCGTGAACCGATCATGCTGGAGCTGAAGGATTGCCTACTGAATTGTACGAACAAACCAGTAACATTCGCCAAGGAGAGTAATAGAACTAAACTGATGATCGCCGATGTCAACAATGATCGTAAATTCCGATTTTTATCGCAGGTATCACGATTTGATATCAGAGGTAACAAATCCACAATTCCAGTTTTCAAGGTCCCTACACTAAACCCTTTGAACTGGTAATATCATTTATTCCAATAGGGCCAAGATTCTGTTTTTTTTTTAGTGGAACCAATTTTGGAGTCTTGGAATTTTGTGCTACCATAAGAGCTATAATTACCTCCCTGCGAAAGACTGTATAAATAGGCAAGGGAGATAAGCTATTGATTTTATTTTTTGTTTTATCGAATTTACTAATGCTGTTGGAAACTGAGAAAGATGTCAGATTCTTAGGCACTTCGAATCACTGAAATTGCTTTAAATTCAGCGCCGTTAATCAGTTTCTTTGCCACCTCCGCGGACTTCCAAACATTCTGAATTCTCAAGATATGTTGAAATTTGATAGACTTGTATATATTTATTAGTCCATCAAGCATTGCACAATGACCGCAGTTGGTCTCATAATGTGTAAAATCTCCTATGATACTATTGTAACCGTCATGATATTCTCAATATTTCAAAATACTTAAGCAGTGAAGGGTTTCTAAAATAGTTCTAATGTTTATTTTTTCAAATAAAAGGGAAGAAGCAGTTTTTTTGAACTAATAAGATTTCAAGTTTTTTTGACTTAAGATTTTTCCATGTGCACTTTTTAAATATGCAGAGTCATCAGGATTTTTTGATTTAATAAAAATGTTTCTGTTTTCTTAAGGTTTAGAGCTATTATTTTTCTGCTTGGTTACTAAATCGATTTTGTCATTAGGTAACAAAACCTGATTATCGCGAAATAACAGATCGAGAAGATTGTGAGGAGCTGTTGAAGATCGAAAGAATTAAAGCAAAACTGGCTGCCGAATCCGCAGATGAGGTTAACAAGGAACACATGAATAAGTATGTTTTTATCCAAGTTACGTTATTAAATTTTTGTTGCACTTTTTGTTCCTTCAACTTTATCATACTACGTGAGATTTGATGGAGTTTGTTGGTTTGTTTAGCATATGCTTGATCAGCATTTTTCTCCATGTTTTTTCTTGAGGTGTCAAATTAGAAAAAAAGTTTGATTGTTACTCATTCACGTACTCATTCATACTCATTCATCAGCATACTCATTCACGTGTTCTTTGTTTGTGAAAAAAGTTTGATCTTAAAATACTTTCAATAATTTCATTTTTAGTTCCGTTCTCCATAATTGCATGATTGGAATTTATTGAAAGGAGTGGATTTTTTATTTTTCTATTTCATGTTTTTGAAGAGAAATGGATGGAACAAATGGTGTATATATTGGAGAGAAAAATAATGAGAATGGAAGTACGCCTTTATCACTTTCATCTCCAGTCAGCGAGAAGAATGCTCCAACTACTGCAGCCGCTACCGATGTTATTGCACTAAATCACAAAAACTCGTCATCCAGTGCACGGACTGCCAGCGTTATCGACAGAAGTGCATCACTGTTTTCAATGAGTTAGTTGTTAAATTGTGCTTACTAACTTCTTAGCTTCGACTTGTATACTATTAGGCGTGACATACATTAGGCTGTGGCATCTTCATTTTCTGTCAAAATGTTGCATGCAATTTCAATTACTATCATTTTTCATTCAAATTTCCAATAACTAGGCTTCTGTTTTACACCTGTATTGACAAACATGTTGCTAATAAACTTCTGGTAGCATTAAAGGGTCAACATTCCTTAGTATTTCCTTCACTTTCTGTGAAAGAAATACTAAGGAATGTTGACCCTTTAATAGACCTGAAATCTTAGAAAGCCCTTTATTTTTTAGAATCAGGCAACGCTGACGCATCAAAGACCGGTTCGGCAAGTGTTTTTCTGGAACGCCAATCCACTAGTCGATGTGATGAATTAATAAAACAAACAGAGCAGCATAAATTCCCGATGGTGCAGAAACTGAGTAATGGGAATAGTAAACTGGAGGGGGGAGAACAGAATGAAGATAATGACAGGTATTTATCTAGAATCTTTCAGATGCTTTTTTGAAATTCTTTAGCTTTAAGTTTGTAAATTTTGTATGTTTAAACATTAGTTACCGTCTTGCGAATCGAGCCAATATGTATAAGAATTACCTGGGAGATCAGTTAGCAAGTAGATTAGTGTAAAGCTACATTAGCACAGGGAATCTGATTCTCATGATGTTTTCGAGTCAAATAACGTAGCTTATTAATCATTTCAGCAGTCGTAGCTGTTTCTCGGAAGAAGCGATGGTGAATGTTTTGAAGGAAATGGAGCGTGAATTATGGAAATGTCGAAGTAGGTGCGAACAACTGGAAAAAATTGTTCAACTGCAACAGGTCGGAATGTCTGCAAGTTCTTATATAGGTTTTGAACATATTTTTCGAATTTCAGTATCAGTGATAGTTATGTACTTGATAATTCTCTTAAACGTTATAGCTCCCAAAGAAATTATTGCATGAGCACAGCGCTGCAACCTTACATTCTTACCTTCGTTTCATTTATATCATTTTGATTGATATGCTTGTGCATCACTTCAAGCCTTAAAGTATTTTGTTAGTTCGTATTGAAATAGACCAATCAGTTACATCAGCGAATTTCCGTTAACAAATTTATAAAACCTGTTATTGCATGTATCTTATAAAATCTGTAATAATCACAAAGTTCGAAAGCCAGTAATTCATGACATATCACTTTTTCCTGACATACCACTTCTTTAAACTCACCTATTAAATCCTTGAATTTAATTTTCTTGTTCCTGAAATACTGGAAATACTGAAGAAGAGACCGAAATTTATTCTGCGACCAGTGGAAATGACGGTCGAAAAAAAAATTCCAAGTACTGCCGCTCTTAAATTTACTTCTGAAATTTCATGTTTGGTACGAATGGCGTGTCCAAAACCAGAAGCTAGTAGAAGGTGGAGGAGAGTTGGCCTAAGTGCAGTTACGTCTTCAGTTCTAGCTACAAAATAATGTTCAAGACTCTTCTTAATTCTGTTTTTCAGTGATTTTTTTTGAAGATGAATCTGTTTATTAACTATGCCAGTACTTGTCTTGAGTGGTGGAAAGTACTGTGATATCTCAAGCTCTCAGTAGGCTTTTGGATTTCGTAAACCTTGTTTTTGTAACTTAACATATCCTTTTCGTTCCATCTGTCTTATGATTCTTTTTTCCATAAAAAACTCAGAATTCAAAATCGTATTCCACATACCACTTTTGCTGTATCAAAATTTTTAAGAAGTGATTGTTATGGAGGAAAAAAAATGTGAAAAATAAAAATTGATCCGGAGTGAAGTTCTCGCTAGAATTCCTTAGTTTACTGTTTTTATTTTCTTTGATCGTTTATATATTCGATTTTCATATGCTTTTTACTTTGCTTTCACTTTTAAACTTAGTACTCACTCTTGCACTACCGATCGTCTTACTTGCGTTATCCTTACGGCATATTTTAACCACTTAATTTTTTTTTTTGTTTAACAAAAAGGTATGGCTTAATACATATTTCTCTCCTTTATCCGTTTTTTTTTCTAATTTAGAAATTTTGGACAAAATTTCCACAAAAATTCTATGGTTTTCTCCAAAAACCAAACTATCTCATTTGAACAAATTCAAGTTTTTTTTCCAGTTTCTGTAAAATTTTTGGTTGTTTTCTTGACATTCTCTATTCTCTTTTTCAGCAAGATATCGAGAGTTTACGTTATGAAATCCATTGGAAGGATAGTCGGATTGATTTCCTGCAAACTCAGTTACAGCAGTTGGATATAAACCGCGACAATTCTCGGTCTTCCTGACAAGGGTATTCAAACGCGCGTTATCACATATGATGATAGTTGGAAACATATTGTTTGATGTTATATAGAGAATGCTCGTGTGTTTTGACATACATATTTTGCAGATTTTATATAAAGTTTAAAATCGAAAGTGTTCTAAAAATATGTTTCCTTGTGTGCTGTATTGTTTTTCGTGTAAAGTGTTCATGGATATTGCTACTGCATATGGTGTATATGTACCTTTTAAATGCTAGCTTCTAGTAATGCTAACAGTACGCTTGATTGTACGTCCCTTCAATTGTATGATAGGTTACATCTAATGAATGTAAAAGAGTGTAAAATGTTAGAGGAGATCCAATCTGCAAAACTTTCTCATGGTCATATTTGCGGGTACCTCCTTTGTATCCTTGCACTAATTTTCATATATTTATTTCATATTATTTCCATCTTTATGCTTAAATTTTTCTTTTCTGTTATCCGTAAAAAAATGGCTTGTGAGAGAAGGAGCTTAATATATGTTCCGAATTTAAGGATGAAAGTGAAGAATTAAGTTGTCTTTGGGTCAGATTTGTGCTGTTTCATTTTCCAAGTTTCCGGAGCAATTTAATGATTTGGGAGAATCGTTCTTTCGGCTGGTTTGTTTTTTATTGCAATTTGTTTCAAAAACTTATTTAACTGCTTTCTTTTCGAAGAAATATTATTTGCGCATTTTCTTATGGTTTATAAGGAACTTCCTGCAAGTCTTGTATGACAATAAATTCCAAGTCTCTAAAAAATTGCACTTCCTCTCCTGACTGAACTGCACTTTCAGGCAATAAGCAAAAATGTCTGAGAAAAAATTTCCGAATAATTGGAAATTATGACAGATTTGAATCGTCTGGTAGATCGAAGACACATACGTTACAGTAGATTTTCAACTTTAAACTTTACGTTCAATATATTGTATTCCAAGCATTCCTATGGATCATCCTCGAGAATTGTTTCTTGATGGGGTGAAGTGAACCCGAGGTCTTTAAAGTTCGAAATGGCAGTAGATTTGCAAGTACTGTACTGTATGTATTCTAATTATTTGAAAAATTTTCGCTTGTGGACAGTCTAATTTGCTCCTATAAGAGATACGATGTGAGATAAAATTTTTGACAAAATTTACGAACTGCAATTAGCAACGGATGTTGAAAAGCCAACTAAACCATGGAGATCTACTTATTGAGACTGAAATTAGTTGCTGCTGTCGTAAAGCGTAAATCTTTGGTCCTCTGATAGTTGACCTGATTAGATAACTTGGTTTGTCTGGATGCGCATTAATGATAAAGACAATTTCGTGAGGAGGACAGCGTAGGTCAGTGCTGAAAGAAATCTTGTTGAAGGGTCGAAGATAAGTTAGTGAACAAAACAGAGTATTATGGGATGTGTTATGGTAATTTGATCTTAGAAGATGTTCATTTAAATAACTCTCTGATTACTTTGCTATGCAATGTCAGTTACGGAAAGATGCTAGCGAAGTATGCAAAGATTGAACAGTTCACTTCCTTCCTTATTCTCTGCCAGTATTACACTTATTTTTAATAGACAGGATTTCTTGACATTCTTCAAAATGCCAACTTCACAAAGAGAAGCAATTATCTCAGGATCCAAGAGTGAATATGGAAAAATTACATCTATTTAACTGACCATGAAGACGATTCTTTCGCTCTTATCGGAATGAGAATCTGAATCTAAAGTCTCAGATAACTTTATAATACCTTAAAAAAGACCACTGGGATATCCGATAAAGAAATTTTCACGCACCGATATGTCATGTAGTCGTACAACAACAACCGTTATTATTATTTTTCTGTCCTAGTTTACTCTCATAAATGTTGTCATCAAAATTCAACTGGACTGAATATATATTTACGTATTTACTTACGAAATTGACAGTGGAAAAGTTAAAAAAAGGTTATTAACCATTCTGAAGGATAACATGCATTTCACAGTTTTATTAAAAGCCATGAATATATGATCGCTGCATCATCAAGATGGATAATGATTTTTACAGACGATTGTTGATCTCTTCATTTAATTTCTTTCACTCTCAGAAGATTTTTAAAGTCAAAAGAGCATTGCTTTCATCCAATGAAAATGGAAATTATCGTATGCATGGATTCGGCGAAGTTAAGTTATCCTAAATTCGAAGTTACTAGGACTGCTCTCAATTTCAAATATCTTATTTCTCTCTTAAGACAAGTCCTTTGCAAATCACTCATACCACTGATATAAAAGTAGGCTCTTATAAAATTCTTTAAATTTTCCTCCAAATTTTGAGACTTTGTTATTTATGTAATACAATTCGTTCCTAACTTCGAAGAAATTTCGAGGAAATCGCATATATCAAGAAATCTAAAAAAGCTTTCTGCCATTCCGAGCAAGGTCAGGTAAAAATGCGGTCATTTTAAAGTCATAAATCTTTGCAAATAATCACCAATATCATTGATAAGATAACCTCATATTACAGCTTGTCATAATTAGACAAATGCCCAGTGAACAAGTTATTTTGACCCTAGCGTGACCGAGCGCTGTATAGAAGTGCGCGCGTAGTGTGTTCTTGCGGCGAGGGATGTCTAGACAACTATCCTCCTCATCCGGTACCTCGGCTAACCCCTGCTAATCTTATCGTCCGTATGACATCCTTCTGTCGCACGACCCATGCTGCGTATGTGGCGCTCTGTGTCTCTGTATGTGTTGTCGTACTGGACGTTCGACCAAGGATCACCAATTTATATTCGATCTCTCCGCGTCGTTGTCCACGATTTGTTTCTCTCTCTCTCTCTTTCTCTCTTAGTTTCTGATATTTTTAAATGTTTACCTTCCCTTTTGTACCGAAAGTTGAGTTTTAGAGTTAAAAAAAGTTTGAAATAAAAGGTATTTAATCCCACTTACTAATCGGTCATTGGAATTCATTTACTAAATTATTCTCAATTTCATTTTTATAACTCTAAAATTATGAAAATCCCGTCGTTACTACTTCAATGCCATGTTAATATTAAGTGCATTAGCTTTAGATGCCAACTTTTATGCCATAAGTTTTAGCCTTATTCTTTTGCTATAAAATTTTGACACTTTACTATGATTTATTCCCGTCCTCAGAAAATCGGTATTGCAAGATTTGAGAAAATATTGTTGAATACGAAAGGTTATTCGTTATCATTTTTCACTCAGAAATTTTTCATCCCGAGATAAATCTCGGTGCAAAGCATCGGAAAAAGTGGCTTTCCTCGACCTGGACATAGTAGTAATGCTGTTGGAAGGAAGAATGACCGAGGTTTCCTTTGTTGGTAAATAGCCCTTTGAAAAAAAAGAACACAAAAGCGGTCTGCTTCTCATTTGCATGTCAACTATCTCATGATCACTTAGATTCCATTGTCTCATCACAAGACCATCCTCATTCCAATCCCAAAAAAAGCATCTGCTGCTCCCCAAAAAATGAATTCAATTTTGCTATTGTTGTTGTTATTGTTGATAGGTAATGGTTCGTGGTTCGTCTTATTTACCTTTCAATAAATCTTTGACAAAGTTCCTCATAATTTCACACTGCTAAGATGCGATAATGTCTTCTCAGTAGTTTGAAACTTTGTATTCCATTACCTTGCCGACTATCGTAATATTCAATAGAGGACCTTCATCCTTTTTGTTCCCTCTCTACAACTTCAAACATTGTCACCAAATACGAGTTAGGATTTCGTCAACATTTACATATTGTCATTAATACTTAATTCTAAGCTATCAAATAGAACTCGCTGTTCAGATTTTCATACTCGATAACTTCACAACCACGGGGACACCACCCCATACTCTCCGTATCTATATGGGATGCATGGCACACTATCTTCTGAAAGATGTATGATAGTTGAAAAATATTCTTTCAATACTCTGATGATGTTATCAAATTAGCCAGGTGAAATTAAACAGAAGAGGTCATGTTTCAGGTTCACCCAAAAATTCAAATCACTTGGCCAAGTGGTATGAATCAATTACGTGAACATTTGGCTATGTCGTAGAAAATAGTAAATAATGGTTATTTAACGGGAATTGATGTTTCATTTCTAATTTTAGCAAGAGCACATTTACGAGAACAAAATTCGCATTTTTGTGCAAAAAGCATGATGAAAATCCCTTCCTAATAATTGAAATGATTTGAATTTATTTATTGCAATGGTTAATTCATATATGGAAAATACGAACTTAGTGATAAAGTAAATAGCTTTAGCGAAGGGACGTATTGATAATGACTCCTGAGGTGATAGTGGGCTGATGGTGTTAATATCATAAAATGAACACCATTTGGAACTGTAATTATGTTTGCTGGTCATGATAATGCGGATAATTGTAAAGTAAGTGCTTCCCATAATCCTCTAAGTAACCGATGAAAGTACCAATTATTATAGGGATAATAACAATAGTGTTGTAACTGTGACGATGATACTGGTGACAAGTTTGATAATTATGTTGCTGTCACGTCAATACGACAGTAATAATACAGTAACGATGGCGGGACTGTTATGATTTTAACGTGCTACGATTTAAATTGCATATTTTTGTAATTTATTGGGAAGAAATCCCGTCGTTTGGTGCCCTGTTGCATCCCATTAAAAGCCACAAACGTTTTCCACTACTAAGTAACGTAGTAAATAACGCCTTTTCTTTTAGAGATTATGCAACATTTCAGTAATTTTGATAAAATATACGTGATTTGGGAATATTTGCTTGACAAGAAGCAACTTAGATTTTGCAAAAGGTGTGAAATGTCCTTTAAACACTTTGCATCACAAATAAATTCAGGCTCACATATTATCTCTTTTCTTCTCCAAGCAGTACTTGAGCTGTCAGTTGGATTTAGAAATTGATTCTTAGAAGTAACTTCTGAGCTATTTTCTATCCTTTACTCCTTGGCTACTATATAACAAATAGTTTAGATAAAGTCCTCTAATAGTTGGCATCGTGTCTTCCCCAGGTAATTTCATGACTAGGATCTACTGCTTCTACCATCATTATTAACATCATGCAACTTTATCAATCTGTTGAATGAATAGGTGAGCAATTAAGAAAGTATTATTCCTCAGAAAAAAAAAATTCGAAAAACAGTTTGAACTCCCTTTCAAGAAAATGAAAAATGACTTTAAAAAACAGACCGTCAAAATGTGGATACTCTTTCAATCATCACTTATCTTTTTCCTTGCTTTCTCTAATTTCTAAATTCTTTTCTATTAAAAATTTTCCCATTTTTTCTTTAAAAAATTACAGTTAATATCGTAGCATTCCTTAATGAAGTTTAAAATTCATTGATTATTTGATAGAAATTTTCAACCGTTTAAAATTTGGCTTTCATAAAATTATTTCTTTTTCGCTCTTTTTTTAATCTTTTTGCTACATAAAATAAAAAGTCACGAACTATCGACGAATGATACATAATTTCTCATGCTTTCTTGTTAATGAATTCTACCAATATTTATTTGTAATTGTTGAAACCAGTCGTCTGTTCCTTCTGTAAGCAGCTGGAATCGTTCTATCGAAAAAGATATCCGGAGAGAATTCTATGAGTTCAACCCCGAAAGCATATTGTGTTAAAAGATACAGTACTAGTTTCGGTCTTGAAATATCTCTCTGAAGTCGCACAACGTTGTGACAGGCTCGATGTTGGAGCATCGTAATCAGCTGAGACTATCACTTATTTGCAAACTTATTTGATAGCTACACAATTACTTTAAAGTTGCAAAATTTTGATATGACTGACAGAAGCTTGTTTTTTCTTTTCACATTTCAAAATTGAACTACTTGGCTTTCTCAATTTGTCTAAAACTTGCAAAATATTACGTTCCTTTGTGATTTGATTTCCCGAGCTAAAAAATATTTCTACTTGACGATGGGAAAATCCTAGTGAACATTTTTGGTTCTTTCGATTGTTGTCTGAAGTGGGTAGTATCTGATATATAACCCATTTGCCTGTAATGTAAATGTCGTTGTTAAGATAAAGATCAGATGTATACAGCATGATTTTGAAGTTATTTCCAAGGCCTTTACCGCCCAATGATTGTCGAGCAGTTATAATGACAATGACAGTCTCTGCAATGACAACAACAGGAAAGGTCATTCTAGCAGTATCGAACAGTATCATTAGTGATTGCTAGCACAATTTTATTGCTGTTCATTCTTTCCCAAACCTTCCCATTCTTCGTTAACTTAATTATGTTCTTAATTCTTTTCAAATATCAAGTTTTTGAAATGATGTTCCTTTTGTTGCATTAGCACACAAAAGTATTCTTTTCTTTTTGATTAATTGCGCTTGAAATTAAAGTTAGTTTGCATCTCTTATTCCTTCCTGATTTTAACATTTAAAATTCTCCTCCTTTAAATGGAAAAAATTAAAACATTACATATTTTTTAAAGTTTATTTATTTTTTAACCCAATCTTCAGCATCCTTCTAGAGAACTCATTGTTCAAAAACACAATTTTATGAATTAAAATACCAATATTTGATGTCTGAAAGTGTTTTACAAGAACACCGAACCGATCATAATTTCAGTTGCTACACATTTCTCTGTCCACTATTGATTCTAATTTTGTTGGCAATCGTTAGGTCGTCCTATGATCCATCCTACCATCCGGAATTCCTGCTGTTCAATTATATCCGTTCCGCCCTCATTCATTCATTCCTTCCTCCTTTTTATACCTTCTCTTTTATCATATATTAAACCATGCAACCATTCTTTTCAATTTTCATAACATTGATGTAAAATACGTCTAAATACGAAAGAAGGTTGCAATGTGTAATAAAGAGAAACTTCCTATACTTTTTTGTTGTTTAAAACAAGTTTGCATTTTAGATAAAAGTACAGAATGCCTTCTCTAAAAGGTTTATTTTTGTCACATACATTGTCGCACACACACATAGATGCATGCTGCACCAGTGAACTGTAGTTTATACATTCTATCGTTAGCTACGCGCAGTTTGCAATTTTCATTTGAATTTACAGGTTTCGATCTTAAGTGAGTTAACTTTTACTGGTTAGAAGGCATCATAGACAGTGGGTAGTCCAAGTGGATTCCAAGTGCATCACAGTGTTGGGTTATCGTTTGATGATGAGTGAGAAGTAATTAGGCTAAGATAGTAAACCATTCTCATTTTGCATTTCAGCCAATTGTAATTATTTTGCTAGACTTTACAGAGTTTCCTGTAATGTACTCATAAAATAGAAGAACGAAGAGAGAAGTGGAGGCTATCTAAGTGAATTGTTATCCTTTCATATATCCATTTTCGATCGATCTTTGAGTTATAACTTTTTTTTGAAAATTAATCGCTAATGGGATGATTTGTTCAGCTGATACCAAAATATGTAGCAAATTTGAATCAGTGAAAGGAAAAAAAAATTGAGCGCAGAATTGGGATAAATGGAAATGGAAATGCGGTGAATCATTGCCGGTCCCTTAATTATCTAATGGAATCAGTTTGGAAAAATCGAATTTGGTAGCAAGATGCATTAACTTTCATTTATATTTGTTTAATTTATTTGAAAATTTGTAAGTGATGATTTGGGATTTGAAAGTGAGCATTATAAATGTTTGAAATTGGGTAGACGGAAAGAAGAAAAGAATGTATGCGATCACGTCATGCTATATGTAAATTTAGAGTGATATGATAATTGACGAGTAATATTAATAGCATCTCTGCTTCTACCACTATTATTATTACTGCTATATGGGGACTACTGTGGAAGTACTTTACGACTAAAATCTCAATATCTTCAAAGCTTAGAGTTGGAACTTAGTGTATTGTTCCCTCAATACCACATATTTCAAATCCATATAAACAGGTATTTACAAGATTTCAGCATTTAACATATTTAACAGATTTTTGATGGAATGCTTTCAAGTACAAATCCTTGTCTATCTTTAAACATGGCATCCAAATGTCTCATCTTCACTTGCGGCTCTGTAAATCTCCCGGGAACTAAACTAAGCAAGTGCTACGAGAATTCATTTAAAATATTGAATTGAAAAGAATGAAAATATGAGCCATTTGTAAAGTTAGTTGGAATTCCAAATGGATGTTGGAAGCTAAGGAGAACTTTATCGATGTATTATGACATTATTCATAGATATTTAAATATAATAATCGTTGTCACATCAATCGAACAAGTGCTTATTTACTCCTTTTGCTTAATCACTACTTAAAACAGAAATCCCTTCTTTCAGATTTCAGATCATCGTTGTATTGCTTTTCTACACAGAGAAAATCTTTCGAATCTTTCTGAATCTGCAGCTTCGTTCCCGTAACTTTGAGTGTTACCGAATGTTCATCTCATAATCAAACTTTTTAATTGAGGAACCCAATCCCCAACATCACCACAATCATCGAATTACAGCTCTGGCTCTCCTTTAGTCTGTACGATATATATGGCTTACAAGCAATGACATTTCCTTTCCACTCATTCGTTTTAGGCGATCATCCAAAATGTCCACTACATGTTATAATTATTGCTAAGGTTTAAGATCTAAGGCCTATAGCTGCATCTTCCTTTCGTTCTCACAAAATTTTCGAAGAATTTTTGATGTAGTGAATTTTGCAGTCACTGCAAGTACTTCATGATTTTCATATGTTTTGATGAATTTCAACAAATGATTTTGCAGAAATCACATTTTTTCTGATTTGTTCGTATAGATTTTACCTTACTCATCTTCCAAAACGACTTCTTGCCCTGATATATCCAATTCATCTATTAGAGTGACGAAATTTTCCAATCGAAATTTTTTTTTCCAATTTATAGGAAAAATTTTCCAATTTGTAGGATTTCTCATGTTTGCATTATGTTTCTTCAACTCCTTTCTAAATTTCATAAGATACTGTCATTATTTTTTATTCATCTAAACTCACTGTTAGTGCTATTGATGTCATTTACCATAACTGTCATCAAATTGTGACTTTCAATGATGTCATTTAAGAAACATTATTGTTAACGAAAGCAAACAGAAGAAAGTGAAAGGGAATGAAGGGAAACCAGCAATGACAGCGATAGGTTGATTGATTTCATTTGCATTAATATCAGGTCATTTCAATGAATTATTCAATCATTTTGTAGCTTATCGTAAAACAGACGTGTAATTGAATTAAACATCTCTTTGAAGTCATTTCAATAACTTCCTTCCTTCATTTTCCTGTTACATCGTTCCTTTACAACATTTGCTTTTGGATTTCCCGAGAGTGATACTAGATTGTTTCCTCTTAGTACAAATCTTCTTCATCTAGTCTTGTCTCCATGCTATTATTGGTTAGTCTTTTTTCTTTTCATATTAGTAAATTTTAATTCCATTTAAACGCTCTTCTCCCTGTCTTTTGAATACTTTTAGGACATTGGAAACTTTAACATGTCCTTCAGATAGTAAGGATTTAAATTCTTAAAATATCAGGCATGCAGATTTTTAATGCTCTTTAGGGGGGTACTTGCTTTGATTGGTCATCTATGTGACAAGTTTTACTGCCAGTTTCACTCATTTACCGATTATTTTTGTGATTTAATCCTCCCTATCAATGTGATTGATAATATTTTGAAAATAGTTATTGTTGTTTGGTAATAATTTTGCAAATATAATTCGTTAAATCAGTTATTATCGGCAAATTTTTTAAGATATCAGTATAACCATTTGCACTATTTGCGATTTTCAATCTCTTGACCATTTCATTGATGCTATGAATGAGTAGTTGTCACCATTTTCAATCATATGGTCAGAATTTAATCCTGTCCCATTTAATGTCACTTCTTAATTAGTGTGGACAGTTGCGGATGTTTTTATAAATGAGTAAAGAGTGAGATGCATAATTTTTGAGAAGACCAGAAATGATTAATATGATTTGTTTCATACCAAAAATGTTTCATATCGTGTCTGATTTAAAGCAAAAGCTTAAAACTCATTCCATCTAAATTCAACTTTTCTCCTATTTCAACTTCCCAATTTCTTGCATTATATTTGTCCCGAATTTTTAGTTTCCAATGCAATTCTTTCCAACTTTAATGGCATTGTTGCTGTTACTCGTTAATGAGCCAAATTTGAAGGGTTGTTCAGTGAGTGATACGAGAAAGTGAAATTGATGGAAAATAATTAGTTTTTCACTGTGCGCGGAAATTCCACAAAACCTAATGGAAATAGTGTAAAATTGTTTATTCTCACTAAACATTTGCTAATAACAAAGTCGCTTAAATAACGAAGACAGGTTAGAATATACCTGAACCCAGCGACACTTCTGTCACTTGTCCTTTAATTTATATTCCTTGTAAAATGAATGATTTTATAAGTTCTGTTCAGTTTTAATTCTTGCATCAGTGATGACTGATGAGAATTACATTTATTTGACTGATTTCCATACTGATCCAAAAATTTTCCCATTTGAATGGTTTACAAGGTTACCTCCAAAGTAATGCAAATGCAAAAGTCAATTAGAGGAAGCAAGAAGATGAAGAAAGATCAATTTTCTGGCTCAGAATGAAGCTTCATTAATTCAACAAATCTATGGTGAAACTAAAAGTCAGCGAAATCATTATCTCAATATATTGGATCAGGAATAATGAACAATTTCTTTTTTTTTTTTTTTTGTCTCTGACTTTGGCTAAAGCTGCTGGTAGCGTTTTTAACTGATCATTTTCTTGGCCTGCAGACATTGTCAAATATATCATAAACTTGGTTCCCAATTTAGGATTTACGATCACCAAGGCAAGCTGTGCTATCGATGCCACGAAAAAGATATATATGTATTTTCAACTTTTTGTTTTTCGGTGTATTTTCCTGAAAAGCTAGGAAAATACCTCGGGGAATTGTAGAGACTCTTCTTTCAATTCTTTCATCCTTCAAATTTCTAATCTCTTTCCTCTTTTTGGCCTATTTGCTCTCGTATCTCACTTGTTTCCCTTTCATTTTGTCTATTATTCAAACTCTAAATTTAAATTTTGAATTTTCAAGACCGTGATTTGCTTGGCATTTTCAAGTTTGGAAGCAAAAATTGCCTGACAACTCAGAAGTCAGGTATTAACTATATATCTGATTATCTATGCTCATCATCGACTTACTAAACTTTGATTTTCACTGTATTGGTACTTTCAAAGTTTAAGCCATGACCTTAAAATACTTCGAATTATTGTGCTGCTAATTTTTTCACCATGGTAAGCTTTCATTTTTTTCTTTTTTCATTGCTTATTAAGCATGAAATCAATGTCGGATGTGAAGATCCGGTTGAAAATTTTATTTTGAATTTGGAAATTTCAAAATGAATCTGTTAAATTTTAGATTTTTCTGCCACACTTCAGATAATTGAGCCAAAATTGCCCAGAAAAATTGTTCTCATCGAAATAATAATTTCATTTCTTTTTTTGTGAAAACTTTTAGAAACCATTAAGTACTGCAAAATTTAATACAATGAATGCTAATTTTGCGTGGTAAAGTGGTCGAATAAGATCCATTTTTAGGTGTAATAGTGAAAGTGTGAAACAGTTGTTGTTGGCTCTAGTTTCAAGTCACCAAAATGTAGTTAAACGATAAGTATTGTTGCTGCGATTCTTTTTGTCCTAAACTTTACCTCTCAGTTTTTATGATTTTCTTCCGTATCTGTTGGAGACTTTTAGGAGATTAGCCGGTCGTCAGGAAAGCAAATGCTACGGAATGGTGAGATTGAAGTAAATTTTTAAACACGATGGAATTATTACTTTCTTTCATTTTGATGGTTTCATACTTCAGCTTTACTCAATTTGTGTCGTGACATTTTAAATTTCTAATTTGAAGTCAGTTAATTAAAATTTGCACTATTTATGATTTTTGTTTGAAAGATTAATTTTCCTCAAAAACGACGACTGTTACTGTGTTATTGTCTGTCAACTTCAAAAGGATTTGTTATTTGATCGATAATTTCTTTTTTCATACTTCTAGGAAAATTCAAGCAAGTAGTTGCAGGCGAAGAAACAATACTACAGATGTGGGAAGGTCGACCAATCGACAGTATCAACGGTTGGCCGATATTTGAGAATGGTGCAAGTAGCACTGGAATTTCCATGTCCACATCGATGGTAATGAATTGCAGCTCACCGAAATTGTCCAGCAAAGAAAATCATACGAATTCATTACAACATCCACGATACAGTGAGCGTAATAAGGTATCCCACTTATCGGATGAAATGTCAGACCAGGTAATATCATGCAACTCATTGATAGTTTAGATTTTCTGACATAAACGGAGCAGTCTACAATTTCTTTCTTCCCTTAAATTTTTGCTTTTTTTTTTACAGTTAAATTTACATTGTTAGAAATCTTATTATGATCAATCATTTGCCACTTTCTCAGCAAAATAAGTTAAACCTATTTACATATGTAGTTGTATAATATTTAATTACTTTATATCATCTGCTGACAATTGCCACATTACTCGTCGTAAATAAAAAAAAAAAGAAAAAAAACGGTAAAATAGATGTTTTATATACTGGAAAATTTGTTTACCGAAGGAATATTTAATTATTCATATATCATGAATGATAGGAACTTAGCTGAATCTTTGATGATATTCGAATTAGGTTCAAATTTTTAAATATTTTTCAAGAAAACTGGTTACAGCTTTTCCAATCCCTGTAATTTCAGTTCTTCTTTTGTTCACTTTTGGCAGATTTATTGAAACTGGCGAAGGGGCAAAGAAAAATATCTTGCAGAGATGAATAATCTCTCTCTTCAACAAACTGAATAAATTTAACCGTTAAATTGAAATAACGATATCCAATATATCAACTTTCATTTATTCCTAGCATCTCTGCGAAATCTTCATTTCCTTCTAAACTTCTTGACTTATTTTTTTTTTTCTACATATATTTCTAAGAATTTAAGAAGTGCTACACTTTATCAAACTATTTTGCAAAAGTTTGCGAACAGATATTCAATCTTTTGCTTAATAAGGGGATATTAATGCATTTCCAACAAAGTCTATATTTGAATAGTTAAAATTTCTAATAAATACAATGGGACTTGTGCGGAGTAATTTGCAAAATGGAGGTGTTACAAAATTTCCAAATTCAACTGATGTCTTTTCGTTGAAGATAAAAAAAGGATTAAGTGAAAATTGCGATATACTTTAGAAAATGCCATATTTGTGTAAAAAAAAAGGAGAAAAAAAACCTTTCTGATTGTTACTTTTGAAAAACTCGATTTCATCTTCAACTTAAAATGCACATAATGCTCCTTTCTGCATTATCATATAAAATATCTAATAGTTAAACAAACATTGTGGCAAACTTTTACCTGAAAACGAACACCAAGAATAGCCAATTGAAACATAAAAATGTATCGGAATTTTTATCCTTATAAACCTAATCTTTTCAAGACATTATGGACAGAAATGGTTAAGTTATGGCATATAATCGAATCGTGACAAAAGAACAAACAAACAAATAAATAAATAGGACATCTCTAGCGCTATACTATTGGAGCAAATAAAACAATGTTATCGCAATTGCTACTGCGATATCAATCCACCGGAAACACCAAGAAATAATACGGATATCTAAAAGTGAAAGGGATATGGCAAATGTTAATCATCGATTATTTTGGCATGTCATTATGTTAAAAAATTGGGAGAACAAGATATTTTTATATGTCATGAATCAAATCACCAAGCTCGTAATCCTTGGGAATAATTTCCAGTTAAAAATATTGCTTATGAAGTAATTTCTTGTTAAGGAAGCAAAAGCTTCCTGCTTAAATAATACTTCCAACTTCATTTATAATTTAATTTATCAATTACAATTCTCCATTTAACAGAATTGTGATAAAGATTAAGATAGAGATAAAAATGAATCCAAATTAAATGTTCGCTGAGGTTAACTCTCGATATTATAGATGTCGGAATTTATCAGAATGGATGAGAGGAGAAGAAATGTTAGCACTTCTCTAAAAATGCTTCGTATCCTAAAGCATTCAATCAATGTACATTTCCAAAACTGCTTTTTCCACTCCTCTGTTTCTAATCGAGTGAAGGGATCTATTTTACAACAGGATATTTCCTTAAAATGAGAATTGATACGAAGTTGTTGAAATTCATTTCCCTGTTTCAGGGTGCAACTACTGGCTCAAGTTCGAGCGTCAGTTGGCAGCTTCTTTCCGTTACTCTTCATCGGGTTAGTTCGTTCAATTGATACACAACTGTTTACTACTACTAACTACTACTACCATTTTATTTTCACCAATTCTCTTCTCTTCTCTTACCTTCCTGTCTAGTTTATTCCATCTTCCAATTCAGTAACTGTAATCAAAACGTTTATATTAAAACATTCAGTCTTATTTTAATGTTTTTTGCTTGCTATCAATACATAGACATTAGTTTCATTTAGCTTGAAACAACTCCAAATATTTAAATAAATTGAGCTAAATTAATTAAATTTTCAATCCAGTATCTAATTAGTACTATGCCAGGTAGACTTATTTTTTATCCACTGTTCATGTACTTTATCTATCACTGGTTCAACATCTCTTATTCAATCTTTTTTGCTCTCTTATCTAATTTTCGTATTCAATAACCATTTCATTTGAATATCAGTTTAGGGAATAACAGTGATGCTATTATATTTGCTAGCAGGCAAACGTTGATTAAACGCGACTTTCACATCTTATCATATCAGGAAGTAAATGGACTGATTGATTTAGTGTTGTTTAAAAAAATGAATGACTATAGATTTTGATTAAAATTTCCAAAGAATTTCCATGTAAAACCGTTTTCATTTCATTTTGTTTTTTTTTTTTTTTTTTGCATCTTTGCTTGAAAGAAATGAATTACTAAAGCAAATATATTGATTTCTATTAAACCAATATGATTTACTTTCTTGAGTAAATTGTAGATGATAGCATTAAAAGGATAATACGTTAATATCCGTTACAGATACGGAGTCCTCTTTGTTTTTCTTTTTTCTTTTTTAAAATTTCCTGCTAATATTGATTTCTGAACAGTTCATGGCGATTTTAATAATACTCGAGACATATTTGAAAATGAATTAGAGCTGCCTTTTAGATTTGTCAGAAGGATTTACGAGTGTATTTTATGAATTCATAGCTTAATAAAAGGATTTGTGGATTCAGAAGTCTCATATCAGAAATTTCCAAACTCCCATCACTGTCGAAATTGAATCCGCTTTCTTTTTTTAGACAGGTTAGGGATAGTTTCATGAGCGTTGTTACTAGGATTGTTAGGATGAAGGAAGAGGACATAAATCGATATACTCTAAAGTCTAGTCATAGTAATGCTACTATGAGTAATGATAGTAGAATGGATGATAGTAGTAGTAGTATCATTGTCTTCCATTTCGAAACCAATTTCGGATACTGAAGTAGGAAGGAAGGAGGAATTGGCTTCTTTCATTCATCTTTCTTCAAGCTCACCCAAAAGCGCCTCTTCCATCTACCATCTATCTCGTTTGTTTGAATATAAGCTTAAAAAAAAAAAATTTTAATGCACCGTTGTCCATTCTTTCAACCATTTCAATTATTAATATTTGATGCAGACTGAATACAGTCAGAGAATGAATGACCCGTCCATTTTGCGTCCGCTGCTGTTTCATGTAACGATTATTTTTCTTTCCTTTTATCCTTGATTGTTAATAGTGATAATATCATTTGTGTAACACTCAGAGATTTCGGTTTTTACGATTAGACTTAGTTAACATATTCATATAGATAAAATAGCTTTTTCACTCTTTGACATGTCAATTATTGGGGTGCTTAAGTTGAATTTCCCTCAAGACTCTCAATTTATGAAATGAAGTATTTGAAACTATAAGTCAAAAAAGTATCGTTTAAAAATGTTTTCTGAGGACAATGTTTAAAAACCCTTTTAGGGTGAATTTAGTTATTTTCAAAGTCTTTCTCTCTTTTTCTTTTTAAATCGAACTTAAATTTCAGTTTGCTGCTAATTATTTGTGATAAAGCTATTTTGAAATGAATTGAGACTAGGATCAGCGATAGAGAGAGTGTGAGGAAAGCGATTTTAAATTGCAGTCGATTTTCTCTCCCATTCCATTTCAGAGTGATTGAGAGCAATTGCTGATAAGTCTGTTAAATCAAACTCCAAAAACTGGAACTTTGCTGCTTTTTTAGAAAATGCAGTAAGGCCTATTTTCTCGGAAACTTGTTACTACAATGATACCTATCGTAGTTTCTTTATTTCTTTCTCTCTAAAGTTTCAATTGTCTCTCAGTTATTTCTTTTACAAAATTAATATCAAATTGATAAATTGAAAAAGATTTTCCATTGCATATTACTGAAAAGTTGGAAATCATTTAAGATCTTTAAATTTAAATATTCTCTCCATTCTTCTGCAATAGTACTATCTTTTCACTGTTTACTTTGTCTAATTTCTCATAAATTCGTCACTTCAACTACTCAAAAGTGTGAGAAGACATGTTCCATATCTATACAGACACATACACATACATACACACACACACACACACACATACACACATATATATATATATACATATGCACAGAGAGACAGACAGACACAGGTATATATTGTGTCTGCACAATAATTGCCAACATTAACGACAACCTTTATGGTGTTCATTTCGCATCAGTTCGTGGCGCAAATTTTTGCAGGCAAATGCAAATTCGTATTTAGCATCTATTGATTTGTTCGAAAAAATTTTTTTATTTGTCCTAACATTGTGTCTGTCTGTCCGCAGTTTGATCTCGAGAATTTATCAATGATTATATATAGAAAGTAAAGACAGTTAAGTGGGATTTTCTATTCCTTTCAATAAGAACTATAATAGCCATAGCAAAAATTCAATTTTAAACTTTGAATTAATTTTAGCATTTAGTTCGATTTATTAATCTTTAAATTTATTTACAGACTTTCATTCCATTATAAACATTCTTTAATGAGACCAGATAATTGACGATCAGTTGATGATTGGTTCGAGCTGAATTGCTCAATTTTCGGGAATTTTTTTATAAATTTTGGACATATTTGATAATAGGCAATAGTAATTTTCTAAATTAGTCTTTGTTACACTTACCCAAAATTTACTTTTACAGATTATTGCATTTTGATGAGGCGGTCTACCCAGTAAATTCCTTTTCCTCTTTTTCCTGCTTTCTCTTCATCAAAAACAAAGAACATTGCGGAAGTTAGTTGAAGCATTCAAGTATGAACCTGAATTACTTATCATTTCAGGCTTAAACACCATTCATCAAAAACAAAAGACATTCCGGAATTAGTTGAAGCATGATGAACCTGAATTGCTTATCATTTCAGGCTTGCGCATCACCCTTACAAACACCAACGATACTTTGACCAAATTCTACAATTGCAGTCTATAAAGTTTCATTCTTCACATAAATTCAAAGTTCTGTCTACCGACCGATTTCTCAACTCTAAACCATTACTGCATATCAATAACGGAAAAATAGATTGATGGGATATTCGTAGAAAGGACTTAACGATGCAATTTCTGGACTGACCGTTGTTATTATTGATAAATAGTAGTGGACTATGATGGATGATGCATGTTAGCTTCGTTGTTTACATAAATTTTCTCCCACTCAAATTATACTTCCTCCATCTTTTTCAGTTGTTATATTTGCATTTATTAGAATATTATACATATATGTGTGAATACTCTTATTATGGCAATATTAGCAGGGAAATAGATCGATGAGAACCGATAGAAAAGCAGTAATCTGCCAAGTAAAACTTTCTTTTGGTAAGTATTGGTGGATGATGTATGTTACCCATCTATTTTACTTGGCCACTTTCATATGGCTATCTAAAAGAAATAAAGTAAAAATTGAAGAGAGGCGCTAGGCTAGACAAACATTCCAGTGGAAAAATTTACTTTTTAACGGTTGTCCATCACTTACTTTGTCGGTTCAAACATATCCACCATTTTTGTTCCCTTTATGTTTATTCTATGAGTTAGCACTGTTCACGAAGTTCATGTGAGTGGAATGAGTGGAAGAGGTTACGTAAGTAATCCATAACTAATTTACAAGACCAATTAATTACATCCTCTTCCTTCCTTCTTTTCATTCAACTGTTTAAAATTTTCCCAAGTACTCTGCCTGAACATGAATAAATCACTGTTATGCCTGTCTGTACCTCCGTTTATTTGCATCTGCGTCTGTTCATATGTCTCGTTCCGGACAATCGGTCAGAACCAATATTACGATCACTCATAATCGATTATATCACGTGAAAACAGTTCCTTCCCTTTGTGACGCATTTATTGACGTTGGGACGAGCACTTGACCTATTCACGTAGAATATGACATGAACGACAATATTCATTTTCTTCCGTAATGTAATCAAGAATATAAATTCATTTCCTTAAATATGTAAAGGAGAACAAGATGGTAGTACTGTAAGGACGAAGAAAGGGAATAAGCAACGTCTTTCGGAACGGAGAGATAATGCTCTCCGGTAGAGTATTCAGATCGCGATATGCTGTAGTGAGATACATAATGAAGTAGGTCGAGCAAAATTCAGAATTTAATTTTTTAAAATATTTGAATAATTTCAAATCATATAATGGCTTAGGATTAGACGAGAATAGCCAGATGAATTCATCTGAATCATGTGTTTATCATACGGTTACGTGAACTGATTAATCACTCTCACTTGATTCCTCTATAATCTCATCACTTCTCGGTATTCTCTGGTTAGAGGTTCATGTGCTAACCATCAAATTGGTCCAGATGTCTGATCTTGGGTTGAAACCTAGGATTATATCACATGATATCATCTCCTACCCACTCTTGCTAAGTCGCGGAGCTCTCCTCGTTAATATAGCAGGAGTGAAATTTAATTAAACCTTTAAATTGGGACACTGCTTCATCTTGCCGATTTTTTTAGCCGTAATCTTATTAACCGATCGTTCAAATCGATGCGTTGTCATGTTCTCGCCTTTTCTTTTAAATTTTATTCTCGTCGCATAACTACAACCGGATGCCATCATGGTACGCCGTATCTTCCTTCCTTCACTGTTGAAAATCTCAAAATCGTTTTCAATTTTTCTTGATAATATCGAATGTTTCGGACTGGAATTCGAATGTCAAAAAGTTTTTCTGGGAATATCAGTTTATCATAAACTAGAATTAAATTGACAGATTCAAATTCAATTTAAACTTCGTTTCATCTAATTTAGTTGTATCCTTTCTCATGGTGATTCCATCCAATATACCTCCAATTGCTGATTGACCCGGTGAGGAAACGCTAAGGACAGATTTCGTTATTCCTTTCCGGAAGTGCTTTTTTCGTGTCAGCCCAGGTATTCACGACTCCGTTTCATTTTACTTCCATTATTTTTGCAAAGAGAAATCAGATGATATTCAATCATAAGCGATGATAACGCTATTCGGCGGCATTTTTCTATGGTTCCGTTCTTTGTTACAATCACGAAATGTATATATACCATATACACATACACATCCATTCAGCTGAAACATTAGGGCGTTATTAGCAATGGAACATTCTTACCTTTGGAAAGGGCAAAGGGCATCTACCGCAAAGTGAAAGACTTTGTGGTTTGTTTTATTACTTTCAGTTTACGTTTCAAGCATAATTTTTCGCATCATTTGCAGTTTAGAAAATATATTCTGTGCCATTCACAAATACTTTTCATTTACCCTCTTAGATTTGAAAAGTTCAGATTGCACTTTTCTGTCTTACATTACTTTCGTTATTGGTATTTGAGTTTTGGATGAAGTTGATTTACAAAAGAATTCAAAATGGATCGATATATGTTTTAATTCTTCCTCTCTCTATTGTTGATTCATGTCAAAGCTCATGTTCCTCTCTTCCCATCCTTTTCCATCTTATTATGAACAAAATTTGACTGTCCTTTTAAAAGGTCAGGAAATAACTCCTCAATGATAAATTGATCAGAAATGATATTGTGAATGATCCAGTGATTCATGAAAGAGACCAGTTCCACATTTCGTCATTATTAAACTTCATCAGTTATCGAATGGTCCATATATCCAGTTTATATCCAGTTGCTGCATTCAACTCTCCCTCCTTTTCCCCACTGATTTGTAATCAGAATCCATATCATTTATCACACATAGAATCCTCAACATATTACCAGTTAGTATTCGTTATTCCAGGCTACTCTATTATAATCATCTTCCTCTACTTTTGTTTGGATCGTTGATACTTACATCCAGACATAATTTGCATAATTTCAGGTCCCAAAAGTTGGTTTCGGCATAGCGGTATCCAGCGGTCGGGAAAATCCAAATTTCACATCGGGTGATCCGGCAGTTATCGTCAGTGACGTCATTCCAACCGGTCCCGCTTGGGGGCTTGTTCAGTATGTTTCCCTTATTGTTTTTCACAAAACCAATTTTATCTTTAAAAATTTCGATTACATGAGTCATTCATATGCTCCACATATCGCAGTTTTGGAATTCCATTGTTTGAATATTGTGTTCTTGAATATACAAGCTTGAATCTTGAATGCTTGAATGCTTGAATCTTGAATCAATGCTTGAATCTTGAATGCTTGAATGCTTGAATCTTGAATCTTGAATCAATGCTTGAATGCTTGAATCTTGAATCTTGAATCAATGCTTGAATGCTTGAATCTTGAATCAATGCTTAAATCTTGAATGCTTGAATGCTTGAATCTTGAATCTTGAATTCCTATATCCTAGCAAAATTTGTTAGAATATAGGAATTATTGATGGTTAATGGTTAATGAGCATTTTTTTCCTGGTATTCCTTGATTGTACTGTCGTAATTATAAGCCGTTGAAAATTGATAAGTCAAATAAAGTAGTAAAATTCAACCTTCTATTTCTCGTTACTTTAATTCTCACTATTTACTTAGATGCCATTGATATCTTTCTCTTTTTTCCCAACCTTTTTTTGGTAGGAATTGGAAAACAATTCGATTTTCATTTATCAGCAGCTGCCATTAGTGGTTCAACACTAAACTGTTGAAATTTGCTACTCAAATTTCCATTAGCTTACAAGTCTTTTCTTCATAAGTAATACTGCGACATTACGTCTCAACGCTGCTTTAATTCTTTACAAATTTATCAACCAATTTTGCTCATTCATCCAATTTTTGTATCGTTATGTTTCAATGATTCGTTTCAATAGCAGAAAATTATTTGTTCTACTTTCAGGGTTAAAGTTCTGCTGAATTAATCCGATGTAAGATTGATTATCTCCAATATAGTACAACAAAAGCAGTTGTTATCTGACTTCCCACCTTCATTTCCTGATTTTCAAATATTCTTGAAGCTCTCTCTCTTTTGCTCCATAATAATTCCAGATAGGCAATATTTCATCATTTTTATCTTACTATTTCTCCTTATCATATTTGGTGAAATATATTTTTTCATTTTTTTTTTTTAAAATACTGTTTCATGATTTCTCTGCGTCTCTACCCATATTATCATCACCGGGTGACAAATTGCATCAAATATCGATAAGATATGGCCTTTTAAATCCTTTGTTAAGGGACATTTGTATCGTTATCGTAATAGTCTGAATCATGCGAAATTTATTTTCCAACAACCGTTTTTATGCAAATATTTGTTTGACAATATTTCGGTCACCATTAAACATGCCATCTGCCGGAGCCGGTGAATAGGGTGAGGGACCCTTTCGTCGGTTTTTTTTCCTAACATTTTTGCGATTTGATGGTATTCAACTACATCGGATTTTAATAATTTTAAATTTTTTAAATTTCTCGAGAAATACCTGTTGAAAAAAAGAAGACCGAAAAAAATGATTATTGACAAAAAAGCGAAATCAAACCGCTTTTTCTATTTTAGATAATGAATGAAAATGCAATAATTTTAGTTTGTAATTTATTCGACAAAAAAATTTTTTTGTGAAACAAAACCAAATAGTTTTATCAACGGATGGATTTTTAGACATAGTCTTTGAAACTTCACACAAAATCAAAAAAACAAAAACAAAAAACAAACATTTTAAGTCGCGGATAATTTAATCAATACAAGAAATAGCTGATGTGTGTAAAATTCAAATAGCACGAGTTTTTTTTTCTTTTTTTCTAGCAAGATTGTCCAAGTATTCAGGGCTTGGGTGATCAGACATGGATTAAATTAGTGATACTAATGAGTGATCATGGAAGAGATTATTATTCGGACGAACTGTTGCAGGGTGAACGATTGCATATTATCGGCAAACGGTGTAGCACTTGAAAGTGCCGATTACGCGGAGGCAGTAAAGATTATGAAGGAATCGCAGCAATTAAATATGGTTCATCTTCATTGTTTGAAAAATTGAACAAGTAAAAAGTAAAAAATTAAAATAGTAAATTAAACAAGCTCTCGGCTTTAATTACAGCATGAGATTTGCTTGGGGAATCCGTCTGTTGAAATGTATCGAGAATTTCTCCGAGCAAAACGAACATTCGACTGTTCTCACTTCCGGTCATTTCACCGCTTCTCTTTTCCTTTCTTGTATCTACTTTTTTTCCTGATCAGAATTTTTGCAGATTGTAAAACGACGAGTGCCGATGCCGCTTATCGAATATGAACAACGTACGCTAAAGTTCACCTTGTCAAAGTCTCGGAAAAAAGAAGGTGGTAGATTGGATTGAATTTTGAAAACAGTAGGAAGTGAAAACTTTTGACCGTAGCGCGACTTTGGCTACTCCATCACTTAGTCTTATTCAGATTGTGTCCATACCTAGCGTAAGATTGGATTTTGAAAGCAATGACAATTTGACCAAGAATGTTCACGTTACATAGATATTAGATGGCACGATAACGTTGAGTGGGAACCTTGGATTTACAAGTTGTTTTTTGGTTTGGAAAAGAATTTCTAACTGGTGGATGTATGTAATGGCCACCTAGTAGTATGCGTTGTTAGTGAAATTTTTAACCGATGAAGTATACCGGAGGAGAATTGCGAATCGTAAAGTGATTTCTTCCGGTTAAGTTTGGTTTGGAGTATACAGGAAAGATCGGGATCTGCATACAGTCTTGAAAAAATGAACACTTGAAGATAAGTAAAGTTTCTGTATGACCTGTTTGGATCTACTAATGTTTTTTTTGTGATTTCTTAAAAACGAAGCTCATCTGTGTCATACATCAATTGGTTTCAACTTGCCAATTTTGATGATCAAAAAGTTTTTTTCTTCAGAAAGTTTTCTTTTTGAGGACTTTGTAAAAGTGGAAGTTTATTTTTGACTTCAACTTGTTTAGATCTCGTCTTCCATTAATCGCTTTTTTGTCGAATGTATCAATCTATAGGTGCTTTAAACTCCTTCCCAACAGAAAAAACCGAAACGTACTATTTAAAACGATATAAAGCTTAGCATTGCGAACTGCTTCAGATAGGCATCAGTCGGATGCCGTCAGTGCTTGTCTATAGGATATCTGATGAATGTAACAATCTTATTGATGTATAAGCAGCACTTACGGCATTTTTAAAATGTTGGTTTAAAAGCTTTCATCGACATGTTTGCGCCAGTTGTTTGTTGAGAGAGTTATTTCAAATTAAACAAAAGCTTTTTGGTTGGGCTTACTGTGCGTGTTACAAATGAAGTTGATGGTACATAAAGGCAAATTAACTATAAAATTTGCGCCGTACTTTGTAATATTAACAAGTGTTGTGCGAAAGTGATAAATAAAAAGTATGCTGCGGAAGCTATTGAATGAGAAAGTACACCAAATACTATTTGTAAAAAGGATTAAGTTCTGTACAATGAAGAGAGCTTACTTTTAGAACTAGTAAAAATAAGACTGCGATGCATCTGGTTGTTTCCATTTCTGTTCAGATCTATCAAATTGTGTATTGATTTCTTCTTGATTTGTAATCCAAAAATTTTATAACTTTGTTTGCTTATTTAACTTATTTTCCGTGTTTCTTTTCCTTTTTTCTCTCTTTTTTTTTTTGATAATTTACTTTTTTGGCTGACTTTTCCATGGCCTTTTAAATTCTATCCATTCTATTATATATTGAGTTTTGCTCCACAAGTTATTAACTTATTGAGATATAAGTAAATTATTTGTTTCATTGTTTATTTTGCTTTGTTCCAGATTTCGGCATTATCCTTGGTTGTAAATTCTACATTAAAGAAATCACGAATCGTAAGCTAGCTGAAAAAGATCCCGGTTTACGTGAAGGTGATACAGTACTCAGGATAAATGGTCAATCCGTAGAAGGTATCACAATTGAGGAAGCAACTAAATGGCTTTCAAAAAGTCGTGAAAAACTTTCTCTTGTTGTTCAAAGGGACGTGCGACGGGACAGCAGCAGGTAATGATTGTCTACTATAGGAGCTGAGATTGTCTGTTTAGGAATTAGCCTTCCTTTCAACTAACATTGGCAATTGGACGATGGGAATTACTGGAGTCGTTCTTTAAGCAACTGAGCAAATTTAAATACCATAAATACAGAATAAATACGGAAAGAATTTTGGTGGGTTAATTCAATTATTTATTAAAATGCATACAGATGGGGATTGATATATGTTCGCACAATAATCAATTGAATGGTAATGACACATTATTAATGGTAGAACATGAATTTAAATAAAAAAGAGATTCTTTTTGTTTATCTGTTGGTATATCCCACTTTTTGCATCTTTCTCAATTATTTGTCTCTTTAGGCAACTTATCAAGATTGCACAGTTGTCATTATTAATGTCTCGATGTTACTGGAATTACTAAGCAATTAGTGAACTGTTCGGTATGGAAATAATAGATTTTTTCAATTTGGATTGTTAGGAAATTATTTACAGATGGCCGAGTCAGAATACAGTTTATGAACGGTTAGGTTCAGTATCGGGAACACCGCGTCATAGTCCGTCACCGATGCATAATTTACATCAGTCTTTAGCACCGCGATCATCACTCGAATATGTCAATACTTCGGCAATGTCGAACACCAGGTAGACTTTAGATTTAAGTGGAATATAGTGCAGTGAAATTTTCGACTTTTAAACTTTTCAGAAGTTTTAAATTTTCATTTGCTCAACAAATCCGATTAGTATACTTTGTGGTCCTACTTTTTTTTTAAGTGCTAGCATTATTTTTTTTAAATGTTATTTTTGCATTTTTGCAGCTCCAGAATTTATTTTAAAATTCAAATTACGTTGCAAAAGGCTAATTAAAGTTGAAAGGGTGAACATTCAATCATTTTCTTTAGTGCTGGTTAACTTATTGAAGTGGTTTAATATTTTCCAGGTGGTCTCAAAGTGAACGGCAATCAATTGATTATGGAGATTTTCATCGAAGGAATGGAAGTATTACAAACAGTCAAAGTAGTCAAGGCGATGTCGGCGTTAGGACAGTCCGCTTTCGAAAAATTGGCGGTAAGTATACCATGTATTTTGGCGCTATAAATTTTCTCAAATTTAAATTAAAAGGAAGTTTCTCTTGTTTTAAGGTAGTTCTGAGTTACTATTCCAAAAATTTTTATATCGATGAACAAGTTTTCAAGCTGCTTAAATTAAAGGCTATCAACTTGAATTTGAATTCCAGGTAGTTTGGGAGTCCGTGTAATTGGTGGAAATCAAGTTGGTATTTTTGTATCAGCTGTCCAAGAAGATTCACCTGCTGCAGTACATTCCATCAGGTCGGGCGATCGAATTTTGTTCGTTAATGAGAAATCGATGATTGGAGTTACTCGGGAGGAGGTATATATTTTATGATATGCAGTAGAAATATTTGTTCATTTTAAGTGCTCCAAAGTAGAAGTACTGCTTCTGTGTAATGAAAGATATCAATTCAGGAATAATTTACACAGTATAGAACTTCATTCGAATATTTTTTCGAATATTTCAGGCTGTTCGTCACTTGTTGGCACTGCAGGATGATGTAACTATCAAAGTGGAATATGCAGCTGCGGATTTTGAAAGGATCAGAAATGGGCCACTAGGAGATAACTTTTATATTAGGTTATCTTGAAACCACATTTTCTTTCACTTCACTTCTCATATTTGATACTCTTAAATTAGATAATGATCTTCAAATGATATTCTGAATCTTAACAGTGAAGAAATTTTGTCTTTTTGCCTACATATTTTTAGATCCCTAATGTAGAGTTTCCGGTATTGATCAAGTTTAGAGTGTTATTCTTATACTCCTTATATAAAATGATGATGACTGAATCAGAAATTCATTTCAGGACCCATTTTGCCCATCAAAAATCATCTAATCAACTGGAATTATCATTTCATAACGGTGATATTTTCCATATCACGGATACCCTTTTTGGTGGAACAGTTGGCTTTTGGCAAGCTACACGCGTCTATTCTGCTGCTGAGAACGGAAATTATGCTCAAAACGATAGCAATAAAGGCGTTATACCAAATTTAGAAACGTGAGACATTTAAGCTTTTTAGTCTTCGAACCGTTAAAATCTTCTGAAAGCATTTGTTCAATATGCGCAAAGATATAGATTAATTAAGATCGATTCGTAAATTTATAAACCATATGCCTGACTGATTTACTTTAAATAATCTTTATTCTATCGAATGACATATTGGAAACATTATGCACCTCAAGTACCACAAGTTTTTCTGATGGAGTTTCGTTCGAATTTTGAAAGTTGTGAAGATACAATTAATCGTTTTTCAGAGCCGAAAAACTGGCGAAAACAGCACGTGTTGACACATCAACATTTGGTCGTTCTACTTTCTTCCGGCGGAAACTGAAAGAGCGACGGACGAAGTCGTTGACAAAGAATGTAGTCGATGACGTAACCTTTGATAATACCTGTGATATGGCCTTTCCTGCTTATGAACGAGTCACATTGAGGCATCCCCAGTTCCAAAGGTCACTTTAGGATCTGAAAATTATATGTAATGAGTTAATCTAAAATTGAATCTTATGCAAAGTGGCAAATGAAAAGTCTATTCATAGATTAATAGGTTTTAAGGTTGATTTTGGTTAGGTTATCCATATAACATGGTTAACTAGAAATTTTAGAATCTTATTACTTGTGCTATCAGTTGGATGCTCAGAAATCTGTCTACCGAAGTCGTACTGATTGCTGAAATTGTATTGCAGGCCTTTAGTACTCTTTGGTCCATTGGCAGATATTGCTCGACAGCGGTTGCTGACAAGTTTTGCTCTTCGTTTTGCAGGTGTTGTCGATGAAAGTATCGTGCGATTGAGTGCAATCGATGCCGTTATCGCTGCTAATAAGGTGTGAATTGAAAAAACTAATAATTTAAAGCAACTGATAATTTGATAATTTAAGGCGACTGATGAAACTGGATTTAAAGCACTAAAGTAGTAACTTATAAACATGTTGAAGAAAATTTAAAAGCAGGAACCTTTTTTAACTCATTAGTGAATTCTTATTTTTTGGAATATATAACAAGACGTTTTTCCGGCAACTTGTCATTGTTTATCGTTGTTTTAGCATTGTGTACTGGACGTTAGTCCAGGGTCAGTAGAACGTCTGCAGCTTGCACAGTATGCACCTATTGTTATTTTTATTGATGTTGAAAGTCGAAGCAGAATACGTGAACTTAGAAGTAAGGCTGGCGCTGCAACTATTTCTTCCAAAAAACTCGCTGAACAAGCGCACAAAATAAAGAAACATTACTCATATCTTTTGACAGGTATGCTTGAAATCTAAAAGAAAATCTTTGGAATAATTGCTACATGGTTGCTGATTATGTCGGACTTATATCTTACTATGAAACAACCCAAAACATTCTATTTAATCCATTGAGTGGTTGGTTCATATGTAGCTCGATTCACCTTTTTCAGTTGGCCAACACAAGCTTTTAGGCATCTGAGCGCCAAACTGTTGCTGTAACTGTATTACGTTTAGGTTAGATATAACAGAAATTTTTGAATGCAAGATTTTCAGCAACGCTCGATGCAACGAAAGAGGATGGCTGGTTTGAAGCTCTGCTGCAACTGATAGCGCATTTGCAAAATCGTCGGGTGTGGATGCCAGAATTTCGACCTCTCACTAATCTGAATGATGTGATATTGCTGCCTATGCATAGTTTCCAAAATCAGAGTGATTCTGATGTGGACTCATTAAAAGGGGTGAACATTATAGCTTTTTATAACTTATGATTAAGAAAAGGATTTAAAAAATATTAGGGAAATTTTTTGTTTCTCATAATATTAGCGTATTATTCATAGTTTTCTAGATTCATGGTTTTCGATCATCCTATTTTATCGAATAAGAAACAGCTAACAGTGAAGTGTGCCTGAAACAAAATAATAGCTTCACATCCGCCATTACCGCTTAAACCGCTGTCTTTTTATAGTTCAAACGTTAGAAATTGAGTTTGTTTTTCAGGATTATTCAACCAATGAATATTTTACAAGGTCACAATTGCAACTGGAAAACAGCGATTCTCTCGCGAAGTAACTCATTTTTCATATTAATCCGTGAGATGCATTATGCTTCGGATTTTCTCCGGTTCCATTTTTATACAAAATTTGTATTAAGTGGTTTCAGTCCAAGGAAATTTAAGGTTTGTCGAGATTATCTAGAATTTTAGGTCTAGCTTCGACACTCAACTAAGCGGCTACGATACACAATATCCACGACCACTTCGACCAGTTCAGTCACATCTGACAAATTATCCACCATCACCATCACCAGTTGTTGCTTCTTCTGCTGGAATGTTAGCACCAAGAAGCAGTTTCTACCAAAATATCCATCCTTGTGAGCCTTTGTCGCAATATTCCTCACGTGTGCAACTTACACCTTCATCTGTTAACCCTTTCGCACAACAACCACCCTTTCACCGTAACCGTTACTTTGATATGACACCTACAGCATTTGTGCCGTGGGCCACACTACCCCGTCGACATAACAGTCACGGTGTGGATGCTTTTCCAACAGTAGTAAAGGACTCACTTAGTTTGGTTGTCACTAACAGTTCTAATCGACCTGCAGATCAATCACAAACTTCACTAACAAAGTTTGCTGTGTCTCAGCTGACCGCTGTGCAACAGCAATCGCCTACTCTTCAACAGCAACAGCGACAACGAAACGTCATACAGCCTGATTCTCCACGTCTCGTACGTAGCCCTCAAAAGTTACCTGTTAAAGTGTCACCGCCACGATCGCCTATCAGTTTTCTTGGATATCCTACTGTAACAGCACGTGGCACCACGTTTCCTATAGTACCAGCCGGTAGTAGTAACAGTAACAGTAGTACAACGACTACAAATGTCATTGCAGACATTAGCAACAACCGTTGGGTCAACCATACTACCACCTCTGGGACTGTAAATACCAACGCTGCTGTGCCGACACAAGCTGGCTTCAGTGATGCAAAACAGGTTTTTTTTTCTCACCTGTTTTGTAGTATTAATAGGAATGCAAATTTCCAAATACTTTGTTTAATTTGTAAATAATGAATGCAAAAGTGCCATGCAAAAATAGTATGACCTGATTTAGGTTTTGGCCGAAAATGCTCAAGATTTTCCAGTCGGTGGTACACGAGAAATTATGCGGAATCATTTTGAGAATATCGACAGTTCATTACCATATGGTGCCAACAACTCCATAATTGGTGATCGGGATACGATGACGCATTCGGGTCGAACAGGATTGTTTTATGACCATTTGACAAGGTGGTTAATGTTTAGTTTCTGTCATTATAGAAAATAAAATATTGTATGACAATATTTGGCCACAACAATTAGTTACAATCCTTAAAGTTTAATTTCAGTCACCTATTAGATAATCCGATTAAAGTAGTTAAATGGAGAAGGATTGGAGGTAGAACTGGGAAGTCATCCAAGATAAGAATAAATGCGGAAATAAGTGCTGTGGATATTTCCAGAAAATGCTTTCAGAATAAACTTTAGATTTCAGAACGCTGAATGCGTTGTTATGCAATGGTATCCATTTATTATACAGTGCATCCACAGTGGTATCCATTTATCCATTTATTGAGAAATTTCAGGGATCGATGGGTTAGTAACCAAACTGAAAAAAGGCAAAATATGCCATCCCAGATTTTGCATGGTAATTCGCCATTCCATGCTCCAAATGCAGCAACATCATCGTTGCCTAGTGAAGATCGAATGCTGATGAGGTATTAAAAAGGTTTTTGTCTTTTAACTCGTGATTTTTGCTCTGATAGAAAAACTGAGAAATCTTAATAACGAACGCTTTAGTCCCTTCTTCTTTCTCTTCTTCACTGTTTCCTGTTTTGTTGTATTGACTTTTTTGACCAAAGGCTCTGGAAACAAGATGACAGACATGACTATCTGATTCGGTTTAAATTGTTGAATGATTCCATTCTTTTAAATCCCAATGATCAGAACATATTTAGCGAGAATAATGAAACGATGCATAACACTGAGGACAATTCTGTCTTGCGGTTATCGCACGCATCTCCAACGAATGATTTTAATGCTCCAGTGGATCATATTGCTAGTGGTGGTAATGATGCCACAAAGGATGCTATCACGAGTACGGATTCTAATGCTACAGTTATTGAGCATGCGACAGGTATGATAGACGTCCGAGGCGGGAGATTGAGCTGCCCAAAAACTGGCGTGTCACTGATCATTCCCGAAGGAGCAATCAATGAAGGCGTAAGTTTGTCCAGTTCAAATATATTTCTTAAATTTTATTTTATAGATTTTTAGTCTATATTTTAGTGTAGTGGTTCCAGTCTGTTCTTAACCAGGGATCACTTCGGTTCTTTTATTTATAGCAAAAACCATGAGGTTCATAAACAATGAATTCTGTAAATTTGAAAACGAACTTTAATCAAACTTCTAATGTATTAGTTTATCATTGGTACGAATGATCCCCACCTGTTTTTTACTCCATATTTTATTCTCGCGGATCGCCGGTTAAGAACAACTACTGTTTTAGGGCATTATTTATTAGACTTCCTCGAAAAACTATAATCATTTTTCATTTTTAGAAAATTCTGTAATTTTTTGACTGAATCAAGATGCTTGAATAATCTTATAGACTTCTGGAAGAAAAGTTGAGGTTGCTGTATTCTAGATTCAACAAGAAATTTACGTGAAAGTTTGCCGAGCAAGTGACGCTGGAAATCGACCACCACTTGATGAAAGTCGGGGTGAGAGTTTAATGAGTCCATTGGTGATGTGTGGGCCTCAAGATTTGCAGTTCAATGTTCCGGTTGAATTGCGGTAATCCTTTCATACATTTCCACGATTTGTATCCGTTTTGAAAAAGAAACTTTTCCATTGGATTAACTGTCATTTTGAAGAGTCTTTTTTATTTAAATTATTGCATCGCTAACTTTTACCTGAAATTCAGGTTAAAAATTTTAATATGCAAGGTTTGCAAATACTTATGAAGTGTGCTATGATACCAAATTACGAATTGATTTTTTTCCAGCAGTTTTACAAGTTTTCATTGAGTATACGTCAATCTTGCACTTGTTTATCTATTAAAATGCCCTTTTAAAACTTTAATTGATTCAAATTAGCTTTTCAGATTACCCCATTCCGTCTCAAACAGTAGTGAGAATTGGTCATTAGCTTTAAAGTCTGGTACTGGACAGCAGTGGGATCAAGTGGCATTGGATAAAAACACTTCATCGGTTGTAACAGACCATTTTGTTTCCATTAAAATCAATCATTTCTAAAAATCTTAGTAAATATATGAAGTTCATTTGTTATTGTTATGGTAAGCTCATTATTATTATTTTTTAAAATATATTTCCATTATTAATTAAGGCTTCTTTACTCCAGTTTCCGTTTTTCATTAGCATAAAAATTCCTTTTTTATTTTGAATTGTGTTTTTCATATTTACCATTCCTAGGCTTCTCGTACTATTATTCATCGATAATTTTTTCAAAAATACCTTTCATACTGTCACTTTTTTGATTTGTTTTCTTGTTTTTCTCTTTTATTTTTTGCATTTACTAGTGCTGTAATTATAATATACTTGTTATTTGTAATCTGCGGATTCGTTTAGATTCGTTGGATAGCAATTTTCCAAACCCATAAATTTGCAAAAAGAGATGGGAATGTTGTGTTACGCGGACTTTTACTTGTAAGAATTTAAAGCATTTAATTTACAGTCGTACTCTAACTGTCCATTAACTTGGATGAATGTTGCTCTTGTACTGAAATAGAAATTGTTGTAAACTAAGTATGTTGGCACTTCAATTTCAGTTCAGTTTAGATCTTTTTAATATAGAAGCAAAATATTTTATATTGTTCATTTCGACCAAATGATTTCATGGTTAAATTTGTTAATTCGTTGTTTGCGTCAATCCGATCTGTCCGGTTTCCACATATTAATTTAACATATAGAGTTACATTGTATTATTGATTATTGGTAGCGCACCACTAAATGATATACTTATTAAGCAGCTGGCTACGCTAATTTTTCCATCATAAAAATTGAAAATTTGGATTAGGTGAAAGCTACTGCTTGCATGTATTTTAATGGTGTAACATATTCAAATATCGTGATTCTTCTTTCTTTATTAGGTATCGAAAGTAAGTTTTCCTTCATATGTGTGCTAATCTATCTGGATGAAAATGTTTAGAACAGTCTTTTATAAGAATTTTATTACTTCTTTTAATATGTATGTTTACTTGTCTTTGTTATTTTCAAATTATGGTGTATTTGTTTGATTTTTGTTCCTTTCTATGTTTGCTTCAATTATAATAAAAAAAAAAACTGCACTTGTTCCATGTTGTTTTTGCAAAATTTAAGAATCAAATGACAAAATAAAAATTAAATGCAAAACTGATACGATGACAAATGTGACGGTTTGCTTGGACTTTTGTATTGCAGGCCCTTCGCAAAAGAATTATGCAGGGTTGGAGGTTATTTAGTCTTCTTGATCTTTTTAGATTTAATCATTTTCTAATGTAACTTTCAAAATGCATTTTCAATAATCAGTGAGAGGAATGGGTCACTTTGTTTCATTACTTCGTTAATATTCGTTAGATCACGTAAAATCTATGATGACTAACCGCAGCATGCTTTCTGTAACGGAATGATAAGGTTAGTTCTTTTTTCTTCTGTAAAAATGATCAAATAAACAAAAACATCGAGAATGAGACGAGTAAGATTGCTAACCTTTGCTCCAATTGATATAATTTGCGAAGTTTGAGCTAACTATTACTTATTACGAGTGGTGATGGGAACCGGTTTCTGAAGGTCAAAAATGAAATATATAAATGATAGCTTGTGAAATTAATTGATATTTGCATGCGTTAATGAATTCTTCCTCAAATAATTTTCAATGATCATTTTAGATCAGTAGAATGTATCAAATTAGGTATCAGTTCAACTCATACAAATAAAAATCCTTCAGCATCTCCTTTTTATTTATTATATTATACATGGGTCATATTTTGCACACTTTAAGGTGGTGTGTGTGTGTGTGTGTTTGTGTATGTGTGTATGTACGTATGTATGTCTGTGTTATTCATTCGTAACACACTGTGAACTTGATTATTATGATGACGGACATCTGCGCTATTTTTTTTTTTGTGAATTAAATAAGTTCACAATTAATTTCCGTCTTTGTTTTTTGTTTTGTTGTTTTTTGTCACATGCTTCATTTGCTAAGGAATTAAGAAATGAAAACATTCCCAAATTCCTCAGCAAATTGAAGCGTCTCCTTTTTTTCCTATTTCATTTCTAATTGCTAAATTATTTAAAACACTTTTACTTTATTTTAATAATTTTCAAAGAAGGAATCTCCAAAATGAGCTCCTCAATCCCATGGAAGTATAGGCCAATTCAACTACATCTCTTTGCAGGTTTCCATTATGATATCATCAACATTAGCTACTTTGTGCATAGTATTAATTGCTCAAAGAGTTCAAGCATGGTGGTATCCGCCAGCCGGTTATGGTTATGGTTATCATCATGCTTCTTGGTACCATCCTTTCGGGCCTATGCCGTATTATCCGCCCCACCCTTATCACTTTGCTGATATTCATCACATGTAAGATTTACTGTGTTTATTGTTTTTAACAGATTTTTACCAGAAACTTTTCTGATGAATGGCTAGAATGAAATTTTGTGAATTTACATTTGAATGTTTTCATTCACGTTTAAAAGACGTGGAACTATTCCCTTTTCTTTGTACCATCTCTAATAATTACAATTATCATTATCAGGTATTCTACACATAGAGGTGCACAAATCGGTGCCGCAATTGGTTCATTGGCTGCACATTTCGGTAAAAAGAAATGAAAGGAATCATTTGCGTGAAATCAGTGATTCTTGTCAATTCATATTCATTGTGATTCTCCATGAAAATTTGCATATTTTCCTATAATCTTCACCGAGGATGGTCGCTTTAAACAAAGATTAAATTGAGTGGTGACAATGAAATTTCTTTGACTTTAAAACTCCCACTGCTAAACGATATTGCTCATTCTGAATTCATAATTGCCTTAATGATTCAATTTATATTAATTAACATAAACTTAATTGAGGTAGATTTTGATGAATACTCCACCGGAAGACAGGCAGGAAGACCATAACATTTTTTTACTACTATTAATTTACCCTTCACTGTTGCATGCATCTTTTTTTTTGAATTGATGAATTTGATATATTATTTTGACCACTCGAAATTTTTTGTGAGGAAAAAGCTCAGGAAGAAATATTTACTTCCTGAAGCAAAGTCATTATTCCACTTCTCTCAGGATACTTATGTCTATGTCACCTCTGTTTGTCATCCGATCATAACTTTCACATTCTTCTTGCATGTATCAGAACAGAAACACGAATCCTTTATCATTACGAAATTATCTCAAACTCTCACAACTTTTACTCAGAGATAAAAATTTTCTTCACTCTGTTCCCAGCAATAATGAAGCAAGAGAACAGAGAGATTAAGGAATTTTTAAAAGCATTCTTAGAAAGTGTGTTTTAGTCTTCACCTATTTTACTATTCGAGAATTTAAAATGAAATTAGAGCGAAGACTTTTGGTTTTCAGGCTTTTATTCCAAGCATTAATCATTCGAATCTTGATATAAAAATATATCACTATTTCCACCAAGGATAATCAGTAGGCCTTCCCTTCAATATTCTGTCATCCGTGAGTGAGGTTATGCAGAACTGTTTGTGCCTGACGAGCAACATCGTGATAAAGCATGATGCACCAAACAAGAACATCGTGGTACTGAGAAGTAAAAGCATGTTCAGCGATGAAATACACACTGGGATAATTCGAGATTCCTCCTTTATTGCTAAAAATTAACTTGAAGATAAAGAAAGTGAAGAATGATAATTACCGCTACGGATCGGATCTACCATTCTTTAGCTTCTTCTATCAATAAATCTGTTCTGCAATGCGTCACAAACAATATGACATCTTATCACTTGACATAACTGACGTACGCATTTTTGCGACATCAAGCATTTCTCTCTTCGCCAGTTTTCTTTAGAAACTTGTATTCTTTAAAAAGAGGAAATCCTTCGAAAGCGAACGTCTTTTAATTTCTTCGTTTTCTGAGCCTATGCTTTCTGATTTTCACTTTCGCTATTTGTCCCTCATTTTTTATATCGCTTACCACTTCTTCCGTCTTCTTTTCTCAATTAAGTTACCTTTATTGTCGCTTATAGATGTATTTGAAGGCTCAACTCCAACCAGCGGGAAAACAACAACACGTGTCGTAAGATCCGTTTCAGCAACTCTCATTTGCGGAGCAGCCATTTTTGGTAGCTTCAAATTATTGTTGAGAACAATTCCTCTTCGAGCTCGTAATTCACGAGGTATTGCGTTACTTTTCAAGAAACTAAAGAATTGCATGTCTTGAAATTAGAAATGAAGAAATTTCACAAGAAAAAATTTAATCTTACGTGATTTCATCAGTCCTCAAAAACAGAAGTCATTTTCTGATTGCTTGCGACTCACTTAAATTTTAGTGGTGATTCTATTGCTGGCGGTAGCGTGACATGCAAATTTCTTTTAATTTCCTTGCGAGCAGTGTCGATTGATCCAAAAAATTCCTTTTCGGTCTCTGAAATTAGTCCACAATTGTAATAGGAACTACTTATCACTCATGATAACTGTCGTATCGATAGTCTTCGTTATTATTGTGAATGATGATCACTTAAACGCTTGGATCCTGATCTAGGAATTAAGAATCAGTGAAGTACTGTCGATAAATGATAAGGAGAGTGAAAAAGGAGCCAAGTTAAAAGGATATGAGACTAATGGAAGTAAAGTGAAATAGTGAAATATAATTATAATTATTGAAAAAAAGTGAAGTGAAATATAATTAATAATAATAATTAATAATAATAAATAATAATAATAATAATAATAACAATAGCAATAATAATAATAATAATAATAATAACAATAATAATAATTAATAATAATAATAATAATAATAGTAAT
>NW_018108225.1:151134-167359 GCF_000183805.2 Loa loa | reverse complement strand
AATGGTACTTCGGGTTATCATACAGCAGGTTGATGGTACTTCGGGTTATCATACAGCAGGTTGATGGTACTTTGGGTTATCATACAGCAGGTTGGTGGTGTTTCGATTATCATACAGCAGGCTGTAATACTTCAAATTATCATGTAGCAGGATGCAAGATAATACCTGTAAAATTTGAGTTATCACATAGCAGATTTTGGTACAACAGGTTATCATACAGTTTCGAGTTAGATAGGCTCTGATCATTTTTACCATAGTTCCCTAATCATTCCTTATCATTCTGAATCACTTTTAACTTATCAAAGCTGTGATGAAAAATGGTGCGTCGTTTTTTTCCTCAAATTTTTCAACTGGTGATAATACTAGTACTGGTACTAACAATAGTAATACTACTACTACTACTACTACTACTACTACTATTACTATTACCATTATTGATAGGGAAATTATGACTGAGGTATAACATTTGTACCTATTTATTGATTGGTCAGTAGTATTGATTGATAATGCTGTAAATAATAATTAGTAATTGCAGCGTAATTAAGGAGTATCAGTCTCATCATGACGTTCCATACGTGTGCAATGTGTATATTGAGGTCATTCATTGATTGACCAATAGTTGGATATTCTTATGAATGGGAAGAGACTATGATGCTTTTGTTATTACCTTTACATCATTTTCCAACTTCTACTCTTCCTTCTATCATATCATCACTAAATATTATTATCACTTAACACCCATTATTATTATTACTATTACTATTACTATTTATTATTATTATTATTATTATTATTATTATTATTATTATTATTATTATTATTATTATTATCATTATTATTATTATTATTATTTCATTATTAACTATTATTATTCATTATTACTATTATTATTATTTTTATCATTATCATTATTAACTATTATTATATTTTTATCATTATTAACTATTATTATTATACAACTTCTTGCTCTCTTAACTGATAAGAGTTCCCTTCAAATTGGAAATTGTCAAGTCGTATTCAAGATATTTCTCGAAATCTTAAAAAAAATACCATAATGATGAAAATGCGAAGGATCATCATGATAACCATGATCTGGCAAAGAATATTCGGTTGGCATTCGTGTCAGATGTTCGACATCCTCACAAACTGGTGGCTGAAAATAAGATTTACAAATGTTGCAGCTTTTCAAACTTTGGTGAAAAAAGATAAAGCAAAAACGGATTTGTCTATTTATAACAACATGAGAATTGTTTTAATGACTGAATATTACAAAAGGATCATCTTAACGATTACACTATCACCTGCAGATTTAACATCTTTCAGCTTATAGTAAGATGCCTCGCAATATCACAGAAGATAGGTCTACTGTAAAGGCTTTCATTTCCTTTACTTCTTTTTTACATCTTTAGATCGACATTCCCGCATTGCTTCCATCATAATTTCAATCTTTTTAGAAGAACTACTCTGTCCTAAGCTCAGGTATTCTCGTAAGAATCCATTATAAAAGTGTCAACTTACGGTTACATCATCACAGCCACCATCATTCTTAACACAAAGTTGTACAGTACATGTAAAATACAACTGGATTTTATCAGAATACTTGAAAACTCGTGTTTCTGCATAAGCTGTTATGGCCTGGTCATCGTACTCGATATCTGATAGCAGCAAAGGATCCACAACACATCTGAATTAATTCCACCACATTAAATGCTTTTAGAACTCATCTTTTTCTGAAGCTTTGGTGCAGAGATTGAAATTTCACACTATGAAATTTCACTCTGACCTGTGAAGAGCACTGAAATTTAACATTTAAAAAACGCTCGTTATCTAAGAAATCGAAAAGTGGAGGAGAGGAGAAAGGGATGAAAAAAGCCTTAGGATTTCAGAAAACTAAAATTTGAAAAAGACCCTTTATTGTCAACTACTGGAACCTGCTTGCCTTGACCATCATCAACATGACATGAGTGAATTAGCATACCATATATTACACCAGCTTCTAAATATCATATTACTGCAATATGTTTGATATGTGAATTTTTCCAAAAAACTTTTTAAGATGAACTACGGTAATTAACGAACTTTATTGAGTTGTAACTTTTCCGTCAGCCTCTCAATAACAAACTAATTAATGATTTAAAAATTTTATTTTATAATAATAAGGAATATAATAAGGCAAAAGAATAAGGCAATATTTTTATAATAAGGAAATAAATTAATTTAAAAAAATAATCATTTTTACAATGAACTTACCCAAATCGCAATGCCACACATGCCATACGTGATCACCGATGTGTGCAAACCTGACGAACGGACCATTACGACTTTCACGTATCTCATACATACACGTCGGAAGAGCAAATTCTCCCTCGATAATTTGCGTTGTCAACTGACTGAATATTATCACAGTATTACACAAATCCCTTTTCTTGTCGTAGTGCATATTCCTGGAGTGGGGGACATACGGTCAGCCAGCTATCTTTAGCATTCATTTTCAATTACCGCGCAGTTTATTCATATAGCTCACGGGTAGTGCGGTTAGGGCAAGAAGGTAGTTTAGGAAATCGCGCAAGATTGAAATTAAGTAAAATGGTTTACCTAACACCTAATGTGGCTTCTAATGCTTTAACCGACTCAGTGAAAAAGCACCGGATCCGGTATGCTCGATCAACTTCCGTCTCGAAGATCTTAAACAGAGCATCGTTTAAGTCAAGAAGAAATTAGACAGAAATGTCAGACTGATGGCTTTTTTGTTAATTTCTCCAAAATTCAGGTTCTTTTGCTCAATTTCAGGAAATACTTAAAAATTTTTGAATTTCAAAAAACGTTATTAAAGACAGAGAAAAAATTGGGATGACAGCTTACCGGATGGAATGATACGATCAGTGTGAATGTGTAAGCAATACCACGTGGATTCAACTAAATTGAAAGCGCATTAATAGAAACTAAGTTTGGAAACATATCGAAGTACAACTTGAAGAAAAGAATGCGATTAGTTAGTTCCAGGTCATGGTTCATTAGATGCTTAAAAAGCCGACTGAAGACAAAAAAGAAATAATTTTGATGACGGAAAAATAACTTCGAAGAGGATGTATTTTTTAATTTGAACAAATGTTAATTTAAAGTTGAATTCAAAATTCAGTCTGTCAGGAAACAATGAAATTTTTGAGCAAGCAACTAAATACTTTTATTTACTATAATAAATACCTCTGACAGAATTATTTCGCAAAAATAAAAGACAAATGAGCAAATGATTAACAGGCTCTGAATTTAGGTTGCACCATCCCACAGATCAGTTCCCATCATTAGTTTCTGTCTCCTTCGATTCCTCAGTTTAATATAGGATTGCCAAAGCCAACCCCCAACATAGATTTTCAAAAGAAAATTGCCAAACAATACCGTGCGCTGGCGTCGCATATTGCATTCACCAAATTTTAACGAAAATCTTAATTGTTGATTGCTATTTGACAACCCTTCGAGAGTATATAATTGTTGATCTCCCTCATAATGTGATATCACACAATTAGGATTATCACTTTCACCCTTGAAATTTCAAGGTTCTTACTTGACTGAAGGCACTGTTAAAAAATAAAATTCTTTTTGCTCATTAACTATTCAAAACCAGGTATATGGTACGATTGAATGCCTTTCAGTATCAATAAGTATTACCGAGATATATGGTAAGACACGACTTTGTTATAATTGAACAGATTAATCAATATCAATGACCCAAGTATTGTATGAGGTGTAATTGCAACAACTGACCAACACTGAGTATACAACAAATTTGAATGCTAAACTGTGATACCTGGACATATAATCTCCCAAAAAATGAATGCATGGTGACCACATCGATTCCAATACCATCCTGACCGCATTCCACTTCCGGTACCCCAACAACGCTGTTTTCGATTATCCTGCTATTTGCTACTGAATCTCGACATATCTAAATGATGTCAATGTGACCCAATAATTAGAATTTACGACTCTCAGCATAAAACATGAACTTGCTTCCCAACAGCCGAAAAATTCATTCAAATGAACTAATTTACTTTTTGTTTTAGATCAGATAACTATGCAAAATGTAATATTAATGGAAAACAAAAATTATATTGAGTTGTTTTAATGAACTTTCATACATTAATTCGAAATTTTCCTAAAAATTATTGGCATATGATTTGTGCTTCAATTTGAAGCTATTTTACATTAGTTGAAAATTAATTTACTTTGATTTGGAACTGAAAATGAAAATTGAAGATTAAATTAAGCAGGTTTCACCAAAAATGCATTTGCGCAACGGCAACTTTGGTTGAATTAAATTAAAAGTTGACTAGTTTGCTGAACCCTTCGGTCTTTTTTATTTTATTGTTATTTCAAAAGTGTGTGCATCAAAACCAATGTCCACCATGAAACCTGCTTTTCCGTTGCAGGAAATCGAGTCCGGGCCTTGCGGGTGAGAGTCGCAAACCCCAACCACTAGACCACAACGGACACATCCTCCCCATCCTGTAATTAATTCAATTTAACCTGATTCAAATGATCGATTATGAAAACTAACATTGTACATGAGTAATAGCCAAGAAACCATTGCTGTCCCTGTCATACTCAAGTCCTCTATGTCTTGAGAGTCCGAAGCAAACGGTTATTGTTCCCACTTCAGAGCTGTCGTGAAACGAAAGGAAATTTTGAATAAAATGGCTGAAATCATGTCAACTAATGATTTGTGGTCCATATTACAGAAGGGTCTTACTGAACTGAATTGGACTGGAACCGAGAGAGGGAAGAAGAGATTGTATGGGACCGAGAGAGGGAAGAAGAGATTGGATTGGGATTGAGAGATAGAAGGAAAATCCTCGATAGATGAAGTGAGAAAAAAAAGCTTAACTGGGTTAATGGGATTTTGCTGTAATTGCTGAAATTATGCACTGATGAGTAAGAAAATGAAAGAATGAAATAATTATTACTTTTTGATACATTGGAATGTTCTTGTTTTCAAACCCATTACAACAAAAAAAAAAATCATGCGTTGTTCCAATTGTTTTCTGAATTTGCATTGGTCACTTCTTCAGGATAATGTCCGGTAGAATTTTGTGGATGAAAACGACACACACACACACACTAGATTGACAATAAATTGATATTGAAATTCAACAAATTTCTGAAACAAAAGGAAAACATTTGCAAGGAGCACAAGACTGATATAAACAAATCGCATTAATTAGACTTGATTTAGCAGCATATTACATCCTTAATTAATAATGAATAAGCAAATAAGTAATTAACACACAACAGAAGATGGCTTGTCCATGAATTTGCAATGAACCTCGCAAATATTATATTCCAAGAAATTAGATTACAAAAGTACAACTAGAAAGACAATGAAAGCTGCGAAAAAGGTAAGAGTTGGATAATTTAGTATCACTAGAATGGACTGTAACTAATCCACGATCATGTTTTTTGCATAGAAAATAACTGCATAGAATTCTCATATCGAATACTTGCTCCCTTCATTTAGTTTATTAAGTGAAGCAAAACGATTTTTAAATTCAATTAATTAAAATCGCCGCGAGCAAAACCACAAATTAAGACAGTTTCTTCATCGATTTGCTCAGTGTCACTTACCATACATTGTATTATAATTTGATGCCAACAAGTAACAGTTTTTCATCTTTCAGAATTATTTATGAAGATTGAAAATTTTTGATGACACAAAGTGAAATGGGCAGTGTGGTTATGTCACAGACGAATTCAAGAGTAAATTCGTTGGAGAAGCATGAATTTAGTGATATTTTAAATTATTTTATATTTTAAAATAAATTATGTGATACTTCCAGATCATGTAGACTAAGTGCAAACATTGTATTATATTTATAACGCTGAAATTGTTTACATCACAAATAGCTCACCTGTTTTTTGGTAAGATATGAAATGGTAACTTCCTAAAGTATATGAACTTTTATTTTGACATACTCGAAATTTTCCGCTCAGCAGACAGTTTTCAGAAAAAAGATATAAAATGTTCGTTTCATCCTTTTCGTAAAAAAGTAAACCGCCTTCACAGTCATTCAATTTACATCAAATTTGAAATTAAATTCCAAATAGAAAATATGTGGAATGAAAGTAATTTATTAAAATGCTAGAATTGATATCTTGTTCGCTTCCCGCCTACTTGCATCGACTCGTAAAACCATCCAGAAGAGCCAGTATAATTGCCTATTTATTGCATGACAAGAAAAAAACACTTATCATTTTCTCTTTTCAAAAAAATACAACTGTATGATTTTAAAACATTTAAACATTTAAAACATTTAAAAAAAAACATTTAAACGTTTAAAACATTTAAAACATTTAAACGTATGATCTAGGTGCTTTGACTATCGAATAGTTGGAGCGGAAGTTGGGAGTGAGGTGATTGGTACTGCCGTCTGAGATGGTGCTACCACTGATGATCGTTTATGGTGGGCTAATTGTCGCCTCTGAAAATAATTGAAATTTATTCATGGCATTTCATTCAAAAGATAAAGATTGTCTTCGAGCATTGTATACTTTCAAAAGATTGAAGAAGCTTTTGCAGTATTTTACACAATATTGCAACGACATTAACTGAGCACACATTTATCATTTTTAGATTTTAATAAAACTGAAATGTTTCTAACAAGCTTACTTCATGTAAATGTCCTCTTTTAATTTTCTCTATAACAAAGGCGATTATGAAGGCCCATGCTTTTCTCGAAGCTTCCGTTCGGCCTTTTTTATCACCCCAATCCAAAGTGCAATCGATAAACGTTTCCGCCATCAAATTCCAGATTTCCCTCGACACTTGCCGTCGAACTAACTGAAAATATCACCACCTGTAACAGACAGACCACTGACTACCAAACTGTGTTATAATTTCGTAAAAATTCAGAATTAAACTAACAGTTTTCATTTGAAATTGAATTCTCACTTAGAATACGCTCATATAAAAGTTTGCTAACATAAAATTTGTAAGATTTGACTAACATTTGCATGTATAGCACCAATAGAAAAGAGATATCCGGAAACTGATTCTAAATTTTCTAAATTGTCAACAATCTGCAAACAACAAGAGAGTGAAATTATCATTGATCAAATTTTTTCTAAAAAAATAAAATAAATACTTTTAATATAAATATTTATAAAATAAATATTTATAAAATAAACGTTAAACACTGATGTTCCGAGATTTCTTGTTATTACTATGAGCCATCGTTCAACAAAAAAAAAGACAGGGATGATCTCAGTTGATGAGACAGTTCTAGTTAGAATAGATCTAAATTCACAGATTACAATGCTCAAAGATTCAATCGTCCGGAATATCACCCATAATTTGAGAGGAAAACATGGGGAACAGAAAACTGGTAGAGAATAATGCGAACTAACGCTAACTTTAACGATAACTTGATAACGCTAATTTAATAATGCTAACTTTAAAGATGTTCTTTAAGCTGCCGGATTACCGAAATTAAAATTACGTCAGAGCAAAATTTCTATAATAACGAAACAGGATCGAAAAGTCTGTATGTAAAATTAAGGCTAGGAGGAGGATATAAGCTAACAATAGGGGGACTTCACAAGGAGATTTCGGTACTTCTGAGCTGTTGCACCATACACCATGCAAAGAGACAGCCATACCTACATGATAACCCCTCAAAACTTCTCTTCTAATTCTAGATAAACAGTTTGTTTGCAATCAAATATACCAATATGCATCAAATATACCATCTTCTACGCTTATCCGCCGTCCTTTCGGTCACCAGCTAAACCATCCTTTCTTTCCAGCCTTTACAATTTGATACCCACCCTGCAGCATATTCCAGTCCAGCGAAGGACGAAACCTTAGCTGTTACCGAAGGCAACGACAAGAGATTTGTTAATTAAAGTTGGTCGTATTTCCTGTTTACTGCATAACTGATTTTCTTCACGCTTATCAATTTGCCGTTGCTTTATACCTTTTTTTTTACTGTTTTTAACTAGTAACAATGTATGGGCACAATATTATAACCTGAATAAACCTCGATCATTGACAAACGAATTCAACAAAATTAGCTTTCCCGATACTCGCTATTGGGATTCCTTATCATAACATCTTTATCGAAATGTTTACCTTATCCAACATTTCACCGATAGCCTTTGCATGCGCATTATTGAAACTGTCACGATTGGGAAATTGATGAGGAAAAGGACATTTAAAGAATTGATCCTTTATTTTCTTCGACTTGAAAAATATTCCGTGCAACAGAGTTGAGCCAATTACCGTTGGACCTTTTGTCACATAAACTTGACGCCAAATATTTCGTACTAAGTGAATTTGTGCCGATGTAAGAGAAGGCAATGTTTCCGTAGAACGATGTCTACTTAATGGTTGTTCTGCCTGTAATTTGTTAACTGTTTTATTGGATTATCGTATTTATCACTTCTTCTTACTTTCTTCATTCAAAACACTGTTTCTTCAAGCACGATATTTCACTTTTCCGTAAGAACTGGAAAGTAAAGCATCTTATAGCAATAGTAGTTCAATAAAATCTTGAAAATAAGGAGATAAATTCGTTTCAGATACGTAAGAAGGCAAAAGTAATCAAATTTTGCATTACTCGAAGATGCCAAAGGATCTTACAACAGTTCATTCTCAATGACAATACAGAAACAATACTTTCAACAATACTTTGACAATACTTTTGACTTAAACAATGGTAAGTTCATTGAATCAGTACCTGTATATTACAAAGTCTCAAGTTTTGTAATGATGATTTCTTTTTCCTTTCATCTGATTTTTCCTTTTCATTTTCATGCGAATCACTACTTGTACCCGCTAATGATAGTCCACGGTATTTAGTTATTTGATGATCCGAAGCACTTTCATTCGTCAAATCTGGCTGATTGGAAGAAATAGAAGAGGAAGAAGGTATATCACTGCTCTCATCATTTACAGTTACCAGAAAACTGTATGGCTCATCCGGATGTGATGTTGGCATCTGAAATTTTTAAATTTCGAGGAAAATTGTTGAGAAAAGGGGCAAAAATTAATGAATGCCTACATTAATGTTTATAATATGTGGGAGGAAACAATACTAAGAGATGGTAAAATGATTCGAAAGTATTTTTGAAAACAAATCAATGAAAGGAAGGTAAGCGTGGACAAACCTGGGAAACAATGATTGGTTGTTTACGATGTGCAATAAGAGGAGAAGGTGGGAAATCATCGAATTCACCATTAAAATCATCTTCCGCTTCCCTACAATGCAAAAAGTTATGAAAGAAAAGATAGCGAAGGATATTTCTATTAACAATAAAATCATAATATCACTATGCTTAAAACAGCTCTGACCAGCGGAATTTCACGGCCCTTACTTTTTATCATCACTCCCATCAAAAGAACAAGATATCATAAATTGGATGCGATTAAATAATACTAACGTGGAGTCGTTATCCATACTAGTAACCACAATTGTCGGTTTCCTTGACCGCTTATCCCATCGAAAGGATCCTGATGGACTGTCCAGACTGGAATTAACTTGATGTATTTAATAAAACTATTGGTTAAAAATTCAAAAGAAATGTAAAATTTTCATCCCAAGCACCTGAGAGTATGAAATACACTCACCTAAGACTAGATGATAATTCCATTGCTATCGACAACTTTTTCTGGCTCGATATTGAACTGGTGTGCTTCTTTTCCTGCAGTAAATAAGCAGTTATATTAATAGAAATATCTTCCGTTCATTTGTAGATTAGTTAGGTTTCATGGGATTTATCGTGTGAGATCATATGTCACCTAATTTCATTTTTGGGATATAGCGGGTAACGAATAAGAACGAATGCAAGGCGGTAACGGTAAAAAACCAAAGATTTATGTCATACAATATTTACTGACATAAATCTAAAACTTAAGGATACATCCGCGGCCTCGTTAGCTCAGTGGCAGAGCGTCTGTCTCGTAAACAGAAGGTCGCTGGTTCGATCCCAGCACGAGGCATCTCTGTATGGTGCGGTTTTTGTTTCAAAACTGGCACCTTTTATCTGCGCTAAATTTGTCAAGCTTTCCTTACTCTTTAAAATTTCTTATCATCAAACATCGAAAAAATTCCGGTTCTCAACCCAATCACAGATTAACAGATAGTACCTATTACTTATTATCAGTAAATTAAGGGTTATAACTGAAAAGTCATTATAAGCTGAAGGTCATTATAAGTGAAAAGCATATCCAATTCACATGAATTCTTCTTGCATAATCTTTTTCAGCAAATCATACTTTTTGAATTTTTCCACCAATTTTGATACTGTGAAAGTTGAGAGTAAGCGTGGAGCATGTTGTCGATTTCCTGTACTTCTGCTTTCCCTTACATACCTCTCCTAGCTCCATATATCACTCTCATACTATCTGTCCCTCACTAATCGTTCTGTTCTGCTTTTAACGAATTCGACATTATCATAGTTATAGCTAAGTTGTATCACTGAATTCCTTTTAGTAATGCAGCTTAGAAAGGGCCATGGAGTAGAAAATCTGATTCACATACTGGTTTGTTGAAGGACTTCAAAGGAGACCCGATTTCTGTTTGCATATTCAGTTGGCTAATCAGTGGCTGATTAACAAATACCCATAGAGTCAGTTTTATTTTGGTATTGGAGAATAAATGAGATTGATGAGTGGATCAAATGGAACTGATTAGCAAACTTGGGTTATATTCACAGATATATCGACCATCTGAAGTAACGATTCCATCAATCTGTTTGGCTCTTTTTTTATAATTGAATGATTTATCATTGGCGTTAACGTAAATATTATAATATGATTATTTAGTTATGAAGAAAACTGGATTTTGGTCTCCAAGGAGGTGCATGAGTATATATCTGAGCAGTGGTTGGGAATGCTATTTTAGTGGGTTATAGTTATCTTATAATATTTTATAGGAGGCTGACAAGTAGTAGGAGGCGCTTTTGATCTAATGCTTCACCTTATACAGTTCTCCTTCTAATTCTGTAATTCAATCTCATTTGGAGAATAAAAAGGAGCTAAAATGTACAATGGTGAGAGATTAACATTTCAAAAAACAAATAGCAGAGAAATAGAAACAGAGATTGATTCAAAAAATTTAACTTCATTTTCATACTTTTCATGGAATAAATCTTTAACAGTTCTAAAATCTCTATTCCTTCTTCCTATCGCTGTATCAGTAAGTGCAGACCAACTTGTGCCCTTTGTTGTAAAGGTCATTTATAAGTGAAGATGTATTTTGGATACTTGACCAGGTAGAATTGCATTACTGTTATCACTGCTGATAACAGTCTACTCCCCTATGTTTCTTGCTCTTGAGTTTTTTTTAATTCTATGGAACTATAAAATGAATATACATAGAGTTTAGAATCATTGAAAAACAAAGAATATATTGAAACCAACATTATTGATGGTAATCTTATAAGTTTGATAAGATACTTTTGAAGAGGGATCATTCAAAAAATATTTAGGATCGAAATTACAAGCTAGTAAAAAGTGGCTGGAAAGATTTGTCTTAGTGATGAGAATACTAGAAATGATCTCATTAATTGTGGTTAGTGGGATAAATGGACGGGAAATGAAGGAAGTGAGGAGAAGTTGAAAAAAACTTTTTTAATAATTGTTTGATTCATGGTTTGATTCATTCAGGACAGAAGCAGTCAAGTTTAGAAGTTCCGCTCTGATTATCCCTATATCTGTATAATTTTCTTGATAAAATCTCGTTAGCAGAAAGGGAGTAGAACTTTCTTGAAGTGTTAGGTGGAATTTCCAAACTACTCTTCGAAATATGGGACACTTTTCCCAATATTTCAGTAATCATAGTGATGATAGCGTTGGGGCAAGGTAAGCTGATAATGGTTTAACGCAAGGGAAATTACGACTGATGATCGACATGTGAAAGTTGTAAAGCTCATTTAACAGTTGTTGTGGAGGGACAGTAAGTAGAGTACATCAAATGCCTTCGATCAATACTACATGATTTACAAGCGGAAATAGATGGTTTAGAACTTAGATTGAATATTTAAATGCAAATCTTAATCTGAACTTTAGGTTAATCTGGAACTTTTTTTCAATCTGAACTTTTTTTTTAATTTCATAAAAATTTCAATGGTAAAGATGTAGCTTACCAAGCAAAATGTTGAAATAGTTTGAAAGAGAGAAATCAGTTTTTAATGTGAAAAATGGAAACTTTTTAGCTTCAAAAACTAGGTGAAAACCTACCAAGGCTGATTCGATAGCAACCGAAGACTCTTCAAAAAATTCTTCAAAATCGATCGGTTCATTCCCATATTCAATATCAAAATCTTGTAACGAAATGCTCGATCGGTGGTGGTTATTCTCCTCTTGAAAAATCTTTGAATTTTGTTTTTGCTTCCGTTCCAATTCATCATCGCTTCCGCCGATAGGTTTCAAATGTCTTCCGTCTTGTTCGTGATCATGATCCAGATGCAACACAACTGATTGCCATTTTCGGATGGTGCTAATCTTTTGATCCACAACCCACTTCCAGAAACGTTTCATAGTGAATAATTAAGTTCAAACATTGTGGTAAATCGCTCCAGCTCAGTACGATATTGCTGGCAGAAGAAGAGGAAATAAACTGTTTAACTGGAGTTAGAGGCAAGCAATATATCGATTTGGATGACTTATCAGAATAATTCCTGGTGCTTTATCAATCTAAATTGAAATCATAAAATTGATGCTTATTTTAATTAATATTATAAGGGATCAGTCACCGACAGTTTTTACAGGTTCCAACGTCGTGGCCCTAAAGTAAGTGTCGTGACCCTAATTTTCGGTTTGTCTCGTAAACCAACTTTTTTAGCAAGTCCAAAGTTGGATTTCGAGGACCAAGATTGTCACAGTAACTATTCTTCTCTATCAGCTTTTTATGTCCACTCGACTCAAAGCCCTATCATAAAACTATTTTGAAGTATTAGATATATGCTGTCCTTGCATTTTTAAAATAATTTGATGACATAGTATTGTCATTTAAACAATCTTTATAAGATATACATAATTTTTGCGTCAATGTAATTTTTGTTGACAATCTCCAATGCGATCAATCTCCAATGCGATAAGTGGATATCCGCCCATAAAGAAGGAGTTAACTTGATTCTGAATCCAGCCCATACACCCTTTTTTAGATATTTACCGTTGTGCCAGTTGAAAGGCGTATAGGTAACCTTCAGCAAGTAAGATACAGGTATGGAGAGTAGACTTTTAGCAATCGATTTTCAGCAGTCGGAGTATATCTTTACTGGATGATGAAATCTGTGGAGAAGATACGCCACAAGTAAAAAGTGGCCAGAATGCATTAAATGTAATGAATAACCGATCGCATACGATAAAAAAAGAAACGCAGTATGCTTATGGTTAAATGGTAGAGCCAGCAAAGGTTACCTGATCCATTACAGCGGAATTTTTGAGATTATTTTATGAATTGCCAAGTTGTCACATCCTTATTTCTGCGCTTTGCTGTGATAGTGATAAATTGAATTGCTCATATTAAATTCAGTGTGTTGATTCTCTCATTGTTTTAATGAATGTTTTTGATAGTTGCTAAGACTACCAAGTAAAATATCATAGAAAGTTGCTTGTGCTGCAATTTTGTAGAGAGAATTGGAATGATATTAAAGAAAGCACAGAATGCAACCATATTTTGCATTCTGTTGTTGTAGTTGGAAATGAAAATATGATTCAATGTTATCAGCCAAAAAATAATGGAATGCAAACGTAAAATTGAAATTAAATTTTAAAGCGATATTTCGATGCAACCAAAATATTTATGATTGAATGGTTATCAAAGTTATAAGTAGGATGATGTCATAATGAACTCAAAACTGAATCCAAATTTGAATTTATTTTAGATATTCTAAATGTGTTATAAAAGTCGAAATTACAGCAAATAGTATTTCTTTTCAGTATCACTTTTGCATAAATTAAAATTAATAGTATGAAAGTAATTTTCAGAAATGCTTCTTAGCAAATTTGTTGCGAAACTTTTCCATTTCGGCAGATACTCAATTTGAAAAGAAAAGACAATATTTTTGAAATAACAGATTTCGCTTTTTTTGCACAACTTTTTTTGCTTTCCACCTCTTTCTCGTTTCCTCCTTTGTTAGTTGATCAAAAATATTATCAATTTGATTAGGTTATCTCTCCCCTGCGTTATATTTCCCCATCACTATCAATGATAATTTGTTAAGAGTAAAATGACCACTCTTCCCATTAATAAAAGTCATATTTTAGTGATTTATGGTTTAAAATGAGCGAAAATCGGGAAGGTGGACAGTCGCTCGACAAAACGCTTTCAGTTTTGTGAAAAAATTTCCTTCCTCAAATAAATCCAGTTTTTCTGGAAGATGACAAATGGCATTCAAATAAAACACTTACTAATTTTGGTTAAAACTGCAATTTATGAAAAACGATTGCTGCTGTGAGAAAATTGATGATATTAACAGTGATATTATGAACAATATATAATATGAATATTATTGTTTTTTTGCTATTATAATATATATGTTTGCATTGACAATAGACCGGTGGATATTACAGATTGTAAAGTCCGCCCATATTGACGTCGTTTAATTTACTTCTGAAATGCTGCAGACGATTGTTTTATAAGAAGAATGAAGTTAAGCCGATATAAAACACAAATCATTGTTTGTTGCTTAGAAGTGAGATAAATTTAATTGTCTAAGAAATTTTGAAAAATTGTTAAGAAAACAAGCACATAAAATGGGAGCAGAATTACTTAACAAAAGATAAGGATAACTCTGATTGAAATAATTTAATGGAAAGATTGTTGAATGCAACTAATAAAATGATGTATTACAGAAAATATTGGGTTAGAAGTTAAGGATATCTGAAAAAATATTTTCATTTCCTAATTAATATTCCGTAATTTAACTAATAAAAATAAATGGAAGCAAGCTTTCTTACAAATTACTGCTTGGTTTCAATTGCATCAAAAATGCTTAATTGCATCAAGAGTTCAAATTGTACTTTTTCAAATATTTAACCCGAAAACTTCGTTAAATTGTAAATTGTGATGGAGTTACAGTACATCTCCACACGACCAACACAACCAACATGATCACTGTTTGGATTAATTGCAATTGTTTTTCTTTTTTATTTTTACGGTTCCTTCCAAATTTTATTCGTTCTTTACCTCAAATATTGCCATCTCTGGGGAGGTATTAATGCAACAAATATCATTCTTGGGAAAATTTAAGGAAATCATAAATTGACTCTTCCTTTTTCATTTGATCAAACAAATCGTTGACATAAAAAAAAATCCCAAAAGTTGATGGAAGACATTTTAACGATGAAAATGAATTCGAAAAGAAATGTATCCTTTTTTGAAATAAGCAATTTGCATTTCGTAGGTGGAACAGATGAAGAGAATTGCCAATAAATATTCTTTTTTCAATCACTGAAAGACAAGCCATCAAAGAAAGTGCCAATAAATGGAATGCTATGTGCACAGGCAATTCATTGGCCTATTCTTTCAAATTGAAGAAATAACGAAAAAAAAATTGGTAATAATAATAATAATTTTCTATAATAGAAGAGATTTTTATTATTATTTATACCTCATATTCCTTTTCCAACACTTGATGAATTCTCCAAGAAGGTTAAAGGTTAAAGTATAGTATTATCAAGGAAGAGAAAAATCTGACAACATCACTCATTGCATACAGGATGCTGTCAAATAAACAAAAAAAGTGGACAGCAATAATAAAAATATGCAAGAAAGGATGTCTGATAATGAATGATAAACGCACTTTCAGGGTAGTTATTGAAGAATAAAATGTTCGAAGCCAAATGCCTTAGGCTTAAACAATATGTCAAAAGGACTTTTTTTTTCTTTTTTTTTTTTTTTTTTAACAGACACTATAAGATAATACTGTGAAAGATTTCGTTTTCAGAAGTAAACAAAATTTGATGAAATCATTCTGAAGAGAGTACAAAGGATAAAAGATAGGAGATAAATATCATGACATCCTGCAATATAGATATGAAAGAAGTTAAGGAGAGTAAAGAGAGAAGGAAGAGAGTTCCAGAAGTAACACTTGAGGAACTGCAATATGCTTCTCACCTTCAAACAATCCCACCAACAAATTTTTTCTGCCGATGCTTTCCTATCTCAACAAACCAATTGCTTATTTATTGCCCTCTCTCTCTCTCTCTCTCTCCTCCTCCTCTCTC
>NW_018108225.1:135355-150920 GCF_000183805.2 Loa loa | reverse complement strand
GTCCTCCTCTCTCTCTCTCTCTCTCCCTCTCCCTCTCTTCCGCTCTCTTATAATCCAACTTAGAAAAAATATCTTGACGAACTGCCAACAAGCGGCAAAAAATAACAGGAGAAGGTAAGAGAAGTTTTCCAAATTCCACTTTTTTTTTTATAGGAAATGTCCGATTCATTCAGGCAAAATAGAAGAAAGAAAGAAAGACGATGAAAGAGAAAATTTTTGTTGCGAAGAAATCCATCGCTTTACTGGGATTCTTCCCACTGGTGATTTGGATTTCAGAAAAATTACCGCCTAAGGCGCAAATGGGTTGGAGGATGAATTTAGCTATCAATTTTTTTCATTCCTCATTTCATCGAAACACAGCTAGTAGTGCTTAACTATGGAAGCAGTTTGGAAATCGTTATAATAAATAATGGAACTTTATGATGTGAAGTAAGAATCAGTACGCTTATTTTTCACAATGACAGTAATTACAAATAAACAGCTGATTATTCCGATAACACTATCAACATGTTACAGTGGCAGAAATTGATTTTCCTTATGATTAATACAAGAATGGATTTGGTGAAGATAGCAGAAATGATAATCACTGACAACTATTTTGTGTTGGTGACGTTAATATGAGAAAGTTTTGGGTGATAAAAATCTTACCATAACTAATTATGTTGACATTGTTGCTGTGAATAACTTTTGACTAGCCTTTTAGTGATGAAAGAGAATTTGTAAAACAGAAAAAAGGCAATCAAACATAATCCAAAGATGTTTTCTGTCATTACATATCCTATGATGATATATCCCAGACTGATTTCTAATATTTTCTTAATCTATCGATCGATGATGATCATATAACTGGCTGCTAATATTGGTCTTCTCTGTTTCAACTGTTAAGCTGAATCATGCTATCTTTGCATCCTGTAAGTCACTTGCTATATTTCAGACCCCTTGATTTTTATAAGTGATTAAGTAATTAGAGTAATTTTTGTGCTTGCAAATAAATAATTAGATTAGATTTATAAGTGATTAGAAGGTATCCTCTGGATCTCTTTGACTCATGGATTCGGTCCTAACATGTCTGTCAGGTTCAGCATTTCCTCATGGCTCGTAGAAGGTAAAATATCCAAATCAATACCTAATCTAAGAACACATATCTCAGAAAGATTTGAAAGTGGTATGAATGCTCAATTAGCAAAAATTATATTAGATTTCAAGACACCTAAATTGCCTGCAAGTAATTTAGGAAATAGTGTCACAGTCATCTTTCATAAAATAATCTAATCAATGCCGAACAGCAAGTTACATCGGATGACCCAGCAGGTCATCATAAATTTTCAATGTTTTTTTCTTTCAATCAAATGATTGGCTAATTTTTCAAACTCGTTTACTCACTAGATGAAACCTTATAATTTCTTCGTTTTTTTTCCTTTTTTTAGAGAAAATACCAATGCTCTTTATGCAAATGAATTAATCTGCGAAGTGGAAAAATTATCCGAAAGCTTCCGATGAATGGATTTAATAAACGAAACGGTAACTTGGTCTCCTACGTAATAATGAGCAATGGTTGATTGAGATAGAATGATTTCATAACTAGAAACAACTGAGTTGAGTATCCAGTAATATCTGTCTTATAGTTTCCTTCGCCATCTCGCCACTATTCTCTTGAAGAATTTCGGGTAAAATTTGTATGTCCTACAAAAAATAATGATAATTCCCTGTGAAACTAAACATTTTGATGTGATTTTGATCAAGTCTAGGCTCAATTGTTTTCATCGTATCCCATATACATTGCCAATTTTGAGATCAATGTATGTAAGGAAGCAAATATTTAAAATTTTCATGAAAGACTTATCGTATTTGTTGAATGTTTGTTTACTCTGTAGAAACAATAATTTTCGCACTACAGCTAGACTTTATTAACAAATAACGAGGGCGCATTCGTTTCTCCAACCAAGACAATAAAAATTCAGTTTTCGAGCAATGCAAAAATGTTTTGGAAATAAGTAAAGAAGAAAACAAGAAATAGTTGAAACCAAACTGACATATGAAGCAGTACGAAAGATCAATGATGAATAAGATTAGACAACAATTATGCGATATGATCCATTTTTTATGTTTCCTTTCTCATGACATGGTCGATTGAATTCTGAATTCTGCAAAAGATCTACTGCTACCAATCAGTTAAGACATCCACTAATAATCTACGGATGATTGATAGAATATGAAAGTTATTTTAATTCTAATACGAATTTTTCAACCGATTTTTTTCTTGAAACAGTATTATCTATTTTCACTGGCAAGTTCGTAAATACCGATACAGAAGCAAATCTCAAAAAGTGAAGTAAAATATTAGCAAATAACGCAGTGGAAATCTCAGAAATACTTTTCCTGAAATGATAGAAGTCCGGATAGTTCCATAGGATGCATAATATATATAATGCCAAATCAAGAGCTTAATGATTTTATAATTCAAGAATCTATCAAGTTTTAAAGTGAACACAATTTTTTCGATTGCACAATGTTAGAGAAAATTTTTAGATCTCCAATTAATGGTGCACTAAATGGGTCATCGGTGGCGGGTTGTCTTTAGTATGACTGGCCGTCAAGATGGCCGTTCTTCGAAGTCGACTACTTGGGTAGTTGACTACTTCACGTCGACGTATCATTACTGCATCCATACTGAGCCAACGATGTGTTAGTGCTTCATCAGTCCGCATACGTCTCCTGGAACTCATATTCAAATTTAAGATTAAAAAGCTGAATATTTATTCATAATTAACTAAGAGAGAGAAGTGAGAGCTAAACAAGAATATGAAGTAAGATCAGGCCAACTCAAAGATATAACTTACATCGGATCCTTCTTCAGTGCCCAAGTTACGAATTTCAACGATTCCTCCGTTGCTTGTACTTGGATCAAATTTGGATTGCATTTCTGATAAATAGTATTTTCCTTAATTTCATCGTCCGAATCATCTGTTGAAGCAAATGGATGGAATCCACTCAGTCTGAATTAATTTATCCTTACATACATACATCAACACACAACGTTTGGGCGTAAAGGCGACAGACTATTTTTAAGTTTCGCTTTTCAACTTACTTTTCAAAAGCATTCTCTGCTCTCTCAAAGTTTGGTTTTCCGTAAAGAATACACATGAATTTTTGCATTTGTCGTTGTTTGAGAAGAAGAAAATCCGATATAAACGTTTACTTACAAGCAGAAAGTAATCACACCAAGACTCCAAATATCTGTCTGAGCTGTGATAGGAGTTTTTTTCCCGTCTGTACGGAGTATTTCTGGTGAAGTCCAGTACAGGTTTGGTTTTAATGGTTGTTTAATTTCATGACCAATATTTTGCGCTGAAGCAAAGTCGGTAAGTTTAATTTGCCAAGATTGACGGGATGCGAACAAAACATTGGTTGCTTGTACATCCATATGCACGTAACTGAAAATAACGCTACCTGTTCACTTATGTTCGTGCAATATGTTCACATTTGAGTAAATAAAGTAATTAATCTAAATAACTGTACTATAAAGCATTATAAAATACCATTTATGTCACATTCCATTTTAAAAATTTAAGCAGTAAAGCTCTACCCTTTGAAATGAATCCAGTGAAGAGCGGATGCTATTTGTACTACAACTCTACTTATCTGCTCCTCATTATAATTATCACGACATGTAAATCGTTCAAAAATATCATCCTGATATCGTTCCACAAACAGAAACAATAGATCACTCCTAAAATTAAATAAGGACAACACTATTTTAGAATTTAAAATGTTACTGCAAAGAGTTTTTTTTCTTCTTTTACGAAATTTGATCAGATAATCTGATCACTCGATTGCTTATTAAGACCATGAAATAATCTAAAAATTAGTCATGTGTAGATTATTTCTAATTATTAATTCGCCGCTTAGGAAATTTAACAAGTAAATTCTTGATTAAATGAAGAATTTCAACACCCTACCGCTGATAAGCCGCTATCAGATGGGCAATATTCTCTTGTTGACAATCCTTCATGGCTTCGAATTCGATGGTGCCATTAGCACCTTCAACGCTAATATTCCGAATTTTGGCCATACAGTCAGCGTCTGACTCTCGAAACGTATCGATGGCAAATGCAATTTCCCCGAATCGACCACGAGGTATCGGAGTAATGAGCTAAACTTTACATTTTTTTTTAAAAAAATTTTGAGTTCCAAATTCTGAATTCAAATTTTCCAAATAAAAATACATTCAAGCAACGCAGATCAGAATTATGATCAGTTTATAAGAACTAATCATCTTAGCTTTTAATTTTTTAATACTTTTACTGGATTTTTACTGAAACAGAATCCAACTACCGGAATACGAGCAAAAAACAGCAAAATCAATAACTACCCGAAAGCGTTTCTGTGGATCTTCTGAAGTATTCAAGGTTAAAATCTGAGTTTGTTCTTTTGAAGTAATTTCTTCTGCTTCAGTCTTTTCTTCATCCTCCTCAGTAATCTCACCAAGCTTCTTAGACTTTGAAATTAGCCGTGTCTGCGGTGGTTTCGAAATGACACACAAACGACACTGACCTTGAAGTTTTTCAACTTGTAGTTTTGGTGAACCTGAAAATGAGCGATGAAATACGGATATCCATAAAAGAGTTATTGAGATAGCCAAGACTGGAGATGATTGATTCAAAGACTTCTTTATAGGAACTCTTTTATATATCCACTCGAATAAATATCATCTGTTAATTACCATATCTATTGAGATCACTTCTAAGCATTACTTTTACGCATGTAAGCTCAGCTTACACCACTACTTTACTGATCTAAAATCTTGAATTTTATAAGGAATTTCGTCAGGATGAGCTTTGGTCTCTAATAAAATTAATATATCGACTAAAATAAACCTTTAGGATGTGTTTGTATGATTCGAGATGTCAATGATGGAATACCCCAACCGAATTCATTTTTAGCGATCACTCGGAATTGATAGATGCCTTGTGGTGTTAAGTGTCGAACGATCGCTGCTTCATCTTCGATTTTATCCGAAATAAGACGCCATTCCGAGAAATGATCATTTTCTCCTGAATAAAAAGAACATGAAATTTCTTAATTTAAAAATTAAGCCAGGATTAAATTCAAAACCTTTGAAGATTTGAAGATTAATAGAAGTTTAAACCGCAAATTATAGATTCAATTCAAATCGAAGGTTGAAATTTTGATAACAAAGAATTTGTCCATCCCTAAGTTAGGTCTTTTATGCTTCATCATTCTTAAATTCTCCCATATATTTTAGAGTAACGAGAACAATAGCTACCTGCAGGTCGAACTTCCAATTTATACATAAAACATTCCAGACAATGGCTCATCTGCGGTGGTTCCCAGGTAATGAACACTTCCGTGTCCGATGAAAGCTCGATATCAGGTCGACCGGGTGGCGCCGGTGTATCTAAGACAGAGGGATAATTTTCGCTTATGTATTTAAACACACAGCTCTGATTGCACATGCTAGATTGAAAAATCAGGTTTCAGACGGATCAAACAACCTCCTGCAATTAGTCGAGCAATGGTCCTATCAATACCATGTTCGTTGGACGCAATACAAGAGTATTCACCAAGATCGGTTATGTCAGTCATTTGGATTACTAGTTGACAGTGACTGTTCTCATAAAATATCTGAAATAAAAGTAATAAAACAATGAATACATAATCAACCATTTAAAGTAAAGAATTACAGAAGTTAAAATTTGCAAACCTTATGTTTGTGGTCATCCACAACAAGACTTCCATTAAAAAACCATTCAACAGTTGGTTGTGGATTACCAACCACTGCACATTTAAATATCACTGTGCATTTGTTTCCCACAAATGCTACATCCTTTAATCGGTTCCGGAAAATAGCACCGAAGGCTAGAAAAATGAAAAGTTTTCCTATCTATTTTGAAGATATGCCTTTCAAGTAAGTGACAAAAGTATATATATATATAAATGTCAAAAACTGGAATTAAAAATTTTTAAAAATAATTTTTTACTTCCATTTTCTCTGGAAGCTGCCGGTACTGCTTTGCTGATATCACTGCGAATACGTCTTATAGCACCAAGATGAGATCCACGCATACTGCGTTCCAAATTCTCCACTGATTTCGCGATATTTTCATCCTCACGCATTAAATCAGTGAATCTGAAGAAGCTGTGAATGAATCACATAACCACATAAATTCTCAAATAATCATTTTGACTTGATAGAAATTGACATCAAAAAATTAAATTCAGAAAAAAAAGGGAAATAAGACTACACCGCACCTCCTCCTTTCCCTTACAGTAATATCTTGATTTCGATAACCGAGATATCCTTGATTTACCAATGGTGCACCATCACCCCATAACTCCCGTCGGTAATCACGGACACGTGCATTGAAGCCTGCACCACGTGTTGCAAGTAAAAGTGTTTCGGGACCAATCTGGGGCATTAGCAATTGATTAGTAAAAGCGTTTTCCGGTTAATTCTACGACATGTAACCGAAATATAATTCCTTTTCTTTGAGATATTAAAAATTATTTGAGATCCACAATTTTGTTTCAAACTATCTCAAAAGTACCACAAGAACCGTAAAACAAGTATTCGGATGAATTTCCGGAAGGAATCTCAAATTTAACAACAGTATAAACTCAAGAAAAATAGGTATTTGGCATGAAAAAAATGTAATTTCCAAACACTCATCGATAAAATTTGTGTAAGGTGAGAAGACATTTCCCGAACTTTAAAAACTATATCAGGAATTATTCTGTTTCTCCAGCATTAATCATCCGAATTAAAGATTTTAGCAGCAGTTACCTGATATCGACTTTCCCATGGAAACTCATCCTCATCGGTGTCCGGCTTTCTAAAGTCGATCTCCTCATCATAAACGTTCCTTGGACGTAACCGTTCCATTTCTTCACGCTGTAATTCTCTTGGATTCCAAATTTATAACTTTATTGGTTACATAATAAAACAGGAAAAACCTCCTCGAATGTTTGAATGCCTATGCTCAATGTCCGTGAAAAGCGATTGATAAGCTTACGTCTAAATACAGAATTTACATTAATCTTAAATGGTGATGTACCAATCGATAGGTTATCATTGATCATATAATGAAAGCTTACCTCTTCCTTTCTCTTTTTTTTCGCCTTCTCAATTTCATTCATAAAATTTTCAAATTCGTCTTCATGCGTCCTTTCATTAGCCCTCTGCTTTTCAGGCCTTTTTTCTATTTCAAGAATTTCTGGTGTCGATATCGCGATTTCAGCAATCCCCTTTGTCCCTTGCTTGGTAGCAATTACTACCTAACAAAGATTCTTTATAAAATTTACATAAATTTTAACTTATAATAGGAAATAAATGGAATTAAACGAGGGAAGAATAATTTCATTTAAGTAAATAAATGAAATAACATTGAAGAAAAGTTTACTGACTTTAACTAAATCAATAATTATCAAGATTTGAAATTGTAGTTTTTGATTAAAAATAAGCGAGACTTACTCCCATGGTATATTCTTTTATCGGTGATAGCAGTACAGGACTTTTTGTGCCCGGCAACGATGGCAAGCTGAGTGGACTTCGTGTATCCGACAGTACATCTGAAATTTTACTCTTATGATTTTAAAACGTAGAAAATGCAATACAACAGCCTTATAGATCACCCCTTCATTTCTGTTTTCTTGTCCCCATCTGATCCTGCCTACCTCAAATCCTCCGGTAATAAATATTTAATTGTTCGAATTTGTATTTCGCATAAAAATACCTTCAAGTACTAAAGGATGATGCTCGAGTCCTTCGAGGAAAAGCGGTGCTCCAGGCGGGATACTCGGATCTAACTGTATTGGATGTCGATACTAAAATTTTATTGAATGTTAAAAATCTAATTTTTCTCGTTAATCATCAGGTCTCATTGTCGCTGACTCTAAAATGCTAGTGAGTGGTGAATTCGGGAGTGTTAATGGTTGAAAGATATTAAAATTTATCAGACTGCAAAACCAGTAGCTCAGTAACCATCTGATTGGGAAAGTTTTAAAAGTAAACTGGCGGAATAAGTAGCGTTTTTTTATACCACAATATCAACAATAGGAATATTAACTTTCAAATATATCATACCCCCCCCCCCCCCCCCATTTCCCTTTACAATCTTCATATTTCTCTTGTCGAACTGCCACAACAACCTTCCACTCAAACTGGTTTCTTTTTTAAAATCTTAAAATTAGGAAATCTTTCTATTTAATTTCCCGATGGAACTCAACATTCGATCCAGGATACTGTTAGAATATTTCTTCGTCCATGTACCTCCCGGATCCGCTCTTTAGAATTTTTGTACAGTCTTTGGTTACCCAGACAGAAATCCGTTACTTCTCAAAACGTTCGAATTCGTCGTGTAAGGTACAGGAAAAGAATTATTACGTCCTCTCGGTATCGTAAACTAAGGTAAATCGTGCTCCATCACAACGATCTATCATGCATACCTCAAACACTAAATAAAACAGAAATACCACATCAATATTAGAATAACATTCCGGAAGCGATGTGCCGGCACTTCCTGTTCCAACTGGTGAAGCAGCTGGTGTACCATCCAATGAAAACCCTTCCACTTGTGGAGTAGATGACTTACTATGACTTTTCGTTTGTCTCATTTGTCTCTAATAAAAAAAAAAAAATGTATGATGACAGAAAAGCTAATATGACCAAAAAACAGATAGTAAATTTCACATAATTTGCAATACAATTTCTTCCCACATGAAGTATTTTTTGAAAATTGGAAAAATCGGTTTTCGAGACTGAAAAAGTTTTGAGAGTTCCAATTTTCTTTAAGAAAACATTTAAAGTTCAAATATAATTACAAATATTTTACACCGTTTTTCAGCATCAGAAATCTTAAAAAATTAATTGCTATAATAGAAGACGAAAAAGGAATAGTTCTTGTTTTGAAGTAGTTCGTAAGTTAGGGTAGAGGAAAACAGAAAAGCTGCTTTGGAGTAAAGTGGAGAAAAGTGAAAAACGAAAGGTAAAGTTGGTTAAATATCTTTTTAAAAAATTTGTTCAAAGTAACAAATTGATAACCCGATAATATCCGCTTTCTCACTGATCAAAAAGATGTTTGATAAATTTAAATAAGATTGGAGTTATTTGGCGATAAATTCCTTTAGTTCTTTTAGGAATAGTTCCTAAAAGTCTTATCATTTAGAAGTTTAAGAATAAGAAAATGACGCAGGAAAACTGCTGATTAGACATATTTCGGGGATGGTGAAAGCAAACTAGCGTTAATATTTAATAATTCTTAAAGCGCTAAAATTTACTTCTTTGTCCTTGGCTATGGAAGAATGATAAGACGAGAAGAATAAACGGCCAAAAGCCATCAGAATACCTGATGATTTTTTTTTTTCAAAAAATATCTTTCCTGCAATGTTATGCTTTGGTGGAAATTTTTATGACATGGAACAAGACAAATACATTCACAAGCATTGGTTTATTCCCTAATTATAAATGGAAATCATCTCACCTCAGATATTTTATGCGTTGATTCTGGTTCATCATGTGAAACTACTGAACCAGTTATTGATGTTTCTTCGGAAATGTCTGATAAAATCCGATTTGCAATTTCTTCCTCAATTTCACGATGCTCTCCGTGAACGAGCTCTAAAGGTAACATCTGAAATGGATAAATATTAAGGGAAGGTAGAGGTTTACAGGAATTCAAAAATTTGATTAATTCTTCGGCTTCTTAAGCCAAACAGCATGATGTAGAAACAGGAAAGAGATGGTCATTGTTCCTGTTTTCATTCTACAGGAGAGGACTTTTTTTTAAAGCAGGAGGACGGATTGGCTTCTTCTAGGAGGATTCTATTCCTTTCGTCTCTCTCTCTCTCTCTCTCTCTCGACAATTAGGGATCCGAGAAGAGAAAATCTATTTAAATATTGAAAAAGGTCTTCAAAATTAAATCGTCTTCTGCAAGCCTAAGAGAGTAGATGTTACCTGAATATGAATGTATTTTATTAGTTTTAACACATCAAATATAAGTCATTGTTTGTAAAGGTTTTTGTAACAGTTAAGAATCTGGAGAAGAGTTCTGCTAGGTCTGAACAAGAATCAATTTGTGGCCCAAAAGATTCAGGTTACAAAGTAATAATAACACTTGAATTCTATCTTTTTCCCACTTCACTGTATTTCCAAATCTCTCAATTTCTGTCCCGTCTTCGCTTTAAAAGTTGAGAGCTTCAGGTAAATTTTGCAAAATTCTTACCGGGTGATCGGAAAAATCTGCCGAAACCTGCGATTTTTGCTGCAATAGCCTTCGAGATCTTATTTCATCCATCTTCTGTGGTTGCAGATGTCGCTTCGATGTACTTTCGCAGATAACATCACGTGGTGAAACATGATCTTTGATTCGTAAATAATCGTAAATATCGTAGGGCTCACTATGAGCTAAACCTTGCATATGTTGCGGCAAATTTGAACCAACCAGATTTAAATTGGGAGCCTAGAAAATTTGGAAACTTTTGAAAAACAATTCATTATGTATATTTTAAAAAGACATGCAATTAGTCTAAAATTTTGTGATAGGAACTCGAAAAAACGTCAAGAGATGAAATTTCAGCAGTTGTTTACAAAACAAATACTAAAAAATTTTACACATCATCACCTCAAAATGTTTTCAAGTTAAGGTAGTGGAAATGTAGTCAAGAGAATAAAGATTAAATTTCATTTCAAGAAGGATAAAAAAAACTTCGAACTGGGACGACTTAAAATTTTGATCTTTTTTTTTTAAAAAACAGCTTCAACTTTGAAAAATAATTCAAATGCTTAAGATAAAAAAGAAATGTCTTTAGATAAAAAAGAAAGAAAAAAAGAAAGGAGAAAGAAACTAAAAGTGTTTCTTGCAACCAACAATTTTTTTCGTCTACAAAATCAAATATTACGTGGGTGGGGAAATTATCACAACTCTTATTAATACAATCAGTTAATTCCACTTCGTGATAATCGCGATAATTTCTATACTGACAGGTAAGAAACATTGTTTGACTAACCTGTACAATACTCATTAATTGATCGGATGGAGTTTGCTGAACGAATACCCGCCTTTCCTGAATTATTTATCAAAAATATTCTAATATCGAAGCGCCAATTAATTAGTGCTATCAGAAAGTAATCATATCATTTTTTAACATTAATATGCATCTTCTCCACGCATACCCCTTATCGCGAGAGAGAGGTTGTAAAGTATGCAGGAGATGGTTAAACCTTCGGTGGGTCTCTCATACCAGACAGGTCTCAGTTGAAGGATCACGGGTAAGATGGGCTTATTACCCTCCCGCTAACCATGCTAGTAAAAGGACAACTCTAACTCTTAACCCGGGCAGATGGAATCCTTCTAGCCCTGTAAAGTCTCCAATTGAAAAGAAGAATACTCTGATACAGTCTCTCGTCTGAGAACTTCACTGTCACCGTCCTAACTCATTAGGTCTTGGTAGATGAACCTTAAAAGTAAAGGTAGGGCCAGTTCTGCGCACACTGTACTTCACCTACAAAATCCACCGAGGAGGTTATTCTAACCTCATTCAATATATAGCTTTTGCAGCAAGCGTGGGCAGAGCCCTTCCCAAGCTTTCGTTCGCAGAAGTCTAGCCATGATGATATAATGATTGATGATTGATGATGATAATTGATGATGATGATGACATATCTAATACTAATTAGAAGATTTCTAGGGACATTTAACATTCAAATTGCTTATTAAATCATTTTTATGATCGATTATTTTAAAAAGTTACCAGCCATTTGTGCTTATATTTGAATTCTCGCAAACATTCCGACGTTACTGGAGCATTTTCCAAGAATTCTTTCGAAAGCCACGGATGACGCAGCGCTTGGTCAACATTTAGACGACCACTGCAAAGATCATGTTGATAGATCAATCAATCAATGAAATGAGTTAATACAGTTGATACAAAGTTAGTGAGTAAATAAAACCACTGTAAAATTATATAGTTCTTCTAAAAGTCATAGACACAATACCATGGATCAAGAACTAGCAGTTTCGAAATAAAATCTTTGGCATCACTGGAAATTTGGTTGAATTCTTCAGTATCAAGTGTATAGTTGCCTAGGATAACATTTCGCACCGTTTCCGTATCATTGTCACCAAGGAATGGCGAAATGCCGGAGAGCCTGAAAAGATATTAAATGTGATCTATATTACCAAAAAGAAGCTAACCGTATTAGATTATTGACTCGGATATTACCAAAAAAAAGAGTAAACTATAAATATTATTGATCAAACTTACAAAACATAAGTGAGAGTACCGATACTCCATAAATCAGAAGCAAGTGTAACCGGAATACCGGCTGCAATTTCTGGTGAAACAAATTCCGGGCTGCCCATTATGTTGGCTATAACTTTACCACGTATCAACCGCCTGGAATTTATGACATTTACTTGGCAAAATAAAAGCAGTAAATATTATACGTTAAATCCTTTTACAAGCACTTGTAATAAGCGACACAGAAATATAGACCTTAAGAAGATAAAATAACTTCTTTCTTTTTCAGTTTAAAATGTTTTCCATTAAAAATTTTCTAGAAAAAATAATAAATTGAATTCCTTTGAACGATATATTCCATAATTCCTTTCGTGTTCCAACTGATACTGATATTTCTACTTTCTAGTAAATGATTTCTAGTTATTTCGAAACAGCTAATACTTCAGCTGATTATTTATTACCGTATCCTACAACATCAGTCTTTCAGTTGGATTGGTGCACATTGAAACGATCACTTCTGCGACAGAAATATCTGATAAGCTGATGATAGAAAATTCTGGCCACTATTAGTATAAGTATGCTACTATTACCAATGTAAAAGTTAAGAAAAGAATTTAATTAACATCATTTTTACCGTTAGAGAAACAAATAAAAGGGAATATATGGTACGAGACTGGTTTAAAAAAAAGTTCGATCTGTGGAAGATATGACTTTTAAAGAAAATATTTATTTTCTAATTTTACAATATCCGACAGACAGCATCCCATTATATTGAATCATTTAGTTGATATGGCACATATTTAATAATTGGAATTCTTTAAAGTATCGAAAGTGAATTTTGAATTAGCTCCCGTGGACCCAAAAATATCAACTTTTAAAAGTCATAAATATTTTATTTTCTGAAAAATGTCTCAAAAATAAAATTAATTTTCAAAACTCTACCTGCTTTGGCCAAAATCAGCCAGCTGAAGATGATCATCTTGTAAAAGAATTACTTCAGGTCTGATATCCAAGTGAGCAATCTTCCTGTCGTGCATGCATTTCAGTGCACATAATAACTGCTTCATAAATATTTGCACGTGTCGTTCGCCAGCAACATGATCTGTTTTTTTTGCTGGGCTCGAAATTAACGAATCCAACAATGAACGATTCGCACTTAAATTACAATCTAGTTGCAGTGAAACCATTTCTGCATGGCTGATACTACTAGAAACTGGAAATAATATAAAGAAGGTAGAGACAATAATTCAAACAAGAGGTAATTCAAACTTAATAATCCAAGGTTGCATTCAAACTAATTAAATCAATTAATAACTTGCAAACTTCATTGTACGAATCTTTCATATTATATTGAGCAATTGGAATGCCTTAATTTAGGATAGTCTTGTAGAGAATAAGAATGGATTGGAGATCTTCTTTGGAGATTAATGACATTTACAGAAATGCTAAGAGCTTAAAAAGGGCATTTCTATACAATCCAACAAGGTGTCAAACATTATTAGTCACTTGTCGGATAACAAAGATGTAATGAGATTATGATAATAATAAAAGTAACATCAGCGCAGTTATTATAAGGATAAATGAAAGTAATGATAACAATGATAAATATGGGATAGTAAGTGTCGAATATCCATTACAATTAGAAATGAATAAATTATTAGAATATGAAGATATAGAAGAATGCAATTCATCAAGAATCTTTTAGGATTCGTCTAGATGAGAACAATTTTTTGCTTACATATAGTATGGTGGACAGAAAAAGGTGACTTTGTATTTTATCCGAATTTTTTGCATTTAGATATTATGAAACAAAGTAACAAAAAACTATCATTATTTACAAAACACATTTTTATGATAAAGCAAGGATTCCCGTACTATTGGATAGAAGAGAGACCAGAAGATTGGAAGATTAAAGAAGATAAAGGGCGAGGAAAGTTTTGGAGGGTGGAGAGGTGATTTGACAAATAAGTTGATTATAATGGCATTAGGAACGGAATTTTGATTCACATCAAAAGGATTCAATGTGCAATACCGAAAAGAGAGGTCAATTAATAGGTAAGAGAATAGATGGAAATGTATTTTTCGAAATTGTAAAAATGAACACAATACTGAATTGATGGATTCAGTTGAGTGATTTGTCAATCTTTCATGCTTGAAATATTTTTCGACGATATCGAAAATTCATCACAATTCTAACAGATAATGACAGATTATTTTTAGCTATTGGTAACCACTGGTCCTTTCACCTGACCATCTGAAAACTTCACTTTGGTGACCAAAGTCAAGTAATATCAAGTAATATATTTGTTTTGACCAAAAGATTTACCAAAAGGATTCGCGAACCATTGCGACCATAGAGATGTAGTGGTTGTACAGGATGTGTCAATGGATAACTATCAACAGCAACAACAACAACAACATCCGTAATAGCAACGAGATCCAGAGATCAGTTATGCCAGTGTAAGACGTCTATTTCAAGCCAAACATTTTTAGGGACAGGAAATGAAAAATACGGAACAGCAAACAGGAACATTACTATCAACTAATTCCATTTTATTACTGCTCGTCTAATTGACCAAAATAACATCTAGCACCTCATCCTCCTCCCGCTTTCTACCTCCATTCCCGATCTCTCAAACATTTGGAAGTTTGAATGATAGAAATGCATACACTTCCTGCATTGAATGTTTGAAAGAGTAAAGCAAGAAGTATGTGCGAAGATAATCTTTTAATTAATTCATATTTCTTATGGGATGCAGAAAATTTATCAAATAGTTTTAAAAAGATTTTCGTAGTCATTGGGTAAGGATGAATCATTGATTGGAAAAAGATGAATCACTGGTGCACTTATACTGACTATTCGAAAATTCCTCTAAACTTGCATTTTCTATGCTATCAGTGGAAATATCCGTTTAATAGAAGAAAAGATACTGATTGAGGGCGCTATTGTAATATCGGCCAACAAATTTGATACTGTAAAGGATAGAGTTATATCATAAAATGGGAATTAATGCTTAAATTTCAAACAATTTTTTTTCTTAAACTTAAATTTTTCTCAAGTTTTTTAAATACTTGTTCATGTATTCAAGTAATTTTTGTATGTAGAATTGTTTAGAATTTCGAATTTCACCGATTGAAGCAAATTAATTACCTGCGCCCACCTCTCTAAGATTTTCGAAACTAATTAAACTGATAATAATTTAGTCTCAATAATTCTTAAGGCAAACTATCAAGCATAAGAACATTCGCAATCATATATATATATATATATATATATATATATATATATATATATATATATATATC
>NW_018108225.1:86647-135160 GCF_000183805.2 Loa loa | reverse complement strand
TATATATATATATATATATATATATATACATATATATATCCTTCTAGAGTTGAATGATGCAAACGACCTGCACCTCTTCTTTCATTCCCACATTGCCTCAGATTTTCCAGGCATTGAATGCTCGATACTACTCATTTTATTTTGATGCACCGTATCTCCCACTCCTATTATTTTATTTTAAGCTTTCAAAAAAATTTAACTTTAAAATGTTCACGTTATATCTCTACAAAGGCTACTAAATAAACGCTTGGATTTACGTACATACTGAATCTTGTCTTCTAAGCCTGAACCTGTTTAAAGTTACAGATTTGCTCCTTTCCACTAAATTTCTTTTTCTACTTATCAGAAAATAAAGGTTAACAACTACCACAGTATCAATTATTACATCCTAAAATTTGATCAGCTAATTCCAAACACCGTCGAAAATCTCTTAGAATTTAAATCCTCAACAATTACATAAACGGTTTCATATAAATTGCGATAAGGTTCCAACTAATTATGTTATTACATAAATTTTTATTAATTTTCTTCATAGTATACGATGAAATTTATTCTTTTCATGAATGTGCCTTTTTCGACAGTTCTTTTCTTGATACATATACGTGCGTAACTGAATTGACCGATCGTTCTTAAGTGCGTGCAAATCACGTGTATAGGTACCCCCTGCGTGGTTTGGTTAATTAATGTGAATTCACTGATTACTCAAAGGCTGTAGGGACCAAAAAGATAGGAACACATGAACATGTAGAAAGAGTTGAAGAGGAGTATTGGAAGACTTTTGATTTTTTTTAGTGTATTAATTGCAAGACTTGGCCTAAAACTCAGCAAATTGGCCAATACCCAAGTCGAGTTTTCGTTTGCAAAAAAATGAAGGATTTTTAAAAAGAAACTGTTTACAAAACATTTGCCTCTCTAGCTCTATTTATTCATCTGAAGAGGCTACTGATTGGAATGACTGCAATGAATTATTCCGTCATACCTGTTTGATCACTTCAGTTTTTTCTGGTGAATAAGATAGAAGTGAAATGTTTGCTTCCAATTCACTTTAGAACTACTAGCTGCTTTTTAACTTTGCTGTTATCTCATTATTTCGGAAAGAAATGATCCATTTTCTCCATTGACACTATGCCTCTTACCACTACTATACCGAATTAGATTAAATTAGTTCGACGTGAATTTAAGGAATTAAACGTTTTCTAGATTTCCGGATTTATAATAGCTTAGTTTTCAAAGTCACAGAATCCATCTCCGAATCCTGCTTAACTGATCAGTTAAGAAATCAATAGCCCGAATAACTGGAAGAATAAGTTGGAAGAAGTTAGAAGAAAGTGCGTTCAAATATTGACTCTGTTAATTTCCAGGAAAATGAGATCGGATTGAGTTCCTTAGATAAACAGGATAGGAAAATTGACAAAATTTTGACAAAAATTTAGCCCCCAAGCGCAAAAGCTTTTTGAGTTGAATGTAAATGAAACTTTTTTTCTTTTTTCCTTTTTTTTTCGCAGAAAAAGAGTGGATAAATAAGCGGAAAGCTAATCAGTTACTGTATCATTTCTGAGTTGATTCAAGACTTTTCTAGGTTTTCTCGAACTGATTTTGACCTTGGGACTTCTTCTATGCTAATTTCTCTTTGCTAGCCATATAAAATGTTACTTTTCATAGATGAGAACAGCAATGCCTTGATCCATAATGGCCTGATGAAACTGTATAATATTTGGATGGTCCAAATTATTTTGGATTTCAATGTTACGGGCTAAATTTTCGTCCAGTGCACGCAGTTGGGCCAGGAAACGTTTACGGGTGGCAATTTCGGTGACATGAAATGGTGCTCCAGCGGCTGCAGCTCTGCAAATACAGAAAACAATAAACAAGACCTCGTTTTGACCTAATTTACTTGGGTGCTTAATGTTTCAGTTGGTACCTTGATACAGCATCAACCAAACATTAAACATTGAACCTTCAAATAGGAAATGCTGCAACTCTCTCTCTCGCACCAGTGAAGAAAGAAATTTCTCATATATTCACTTTTTTAAAATCATAAAGAAATTCACCAAACTGAGATTAATTTAAATTCCGAAATTCCAAAATTGCACCGTATTCCCAGGATTTTATTTTTTAACCCATAATTTAAATCTCAAAAGCTAGACTCATTGTTCGATAATTTTCATACCAAAAATTTCCATTTCTATGCAGCATTCTACTTTATTGACAAGAGAAAAAGCTTTTTTTGTGCTGAGGCCTTGTTTAGCTTTCTGTATTTGTTTGGCGCAAGAAACTCAGAATATGAACTCATTTTAAAATTTTGCTAGTTTAATTTTCATTGGAATCTGAAAGTTCCTCATGCCATTTCATCCTAAGTTTCTTGCTGGGGAAAGAAGAGTTAGCAATCAGTGCACAAAATTTGGATTATTTATCTAAAAAAGAAACAAAGAATCTAAATTCCACGCGAAATTTCATTGAGGACGGCTTGGAGCACCGGCGAAGTATTCATCATCACAATTTCACATCAAGTCTAGATCTAGCTAAAAGGTTAAAAGTCTTGAATGGCTGAAACTCAGCAACCGGGAAAAAAGTGGAATTAAAGGAAGCAGAAAGCTATAACAACACCCATTGCAAGGCATATGTCATCTGTGCACAAACAGTCACACTTTTTCATTTTGTCAAAGAAAGTAAAATATTGCAGAAATGAAAGATTTTCATTTTTTAAAATTTATTGGCAGCCTTTTTCGAAATGTATCGCAAAGGAACATGTAGAAGAATAGTGACTTAATTTCAACACAAAGAAAAAAAAGAATTGTTTCATGCTCTTTAAACTGTTTTAAATTTCCGAAATTAGCCAAATTTATGTGAACTGAAATTTTCATCTTCCAAATACCAATGCAAATTTGCTGAAACAAGCCACACATTTCCACGATGTATCCTCCTTAATCAGTGCGTTAAAAATCGATCAATTAATGAATTAAGGTTATCACAGAATAGAAATTACATCAACAGTATAACTAGTGCAGCTTAGCCTGAATAGATGATAAATTAACATTTAATATAAAAACGATTTGAACGATAGCATAGCACAAAATGATTATTCCTCTGATTGCTGAAATAGACGTTAACCGTAGGAAATGAAGAAGAGGAATTCTTGCCTCATTTTGGGGAAAATAGAAGCGAGATTCCTCGTAGTTAGAAGATTCTGAAGCAAAAACATCTGAGTTAACTTAAACTTATCCAATATAAGTGGAAAGAGGAATGAGAGGGAGAGAGAGAGTATGCCTCATTCTGAAGTATTATACTTGTACTTCTCATCGTTTTCATCGATTTCATAAATTTCTCGAACTTTACGAGCTTCCAACGTTACGCGGGGTTTTTTCTTCCGAATATCATGCATCATGCTAAAGTCTCCATCCGCTGAAATTTCGAAAAAAATATTGAAGATTAAATTTAGACAGAAATTTGAAAACATTAAAATGATATGATAATACTCGATGTCTCATTTTATTCGTTATACCGTATTGCTTAGTTAGTAGCTATAGTTAGTAGCGAATGACGTTAGTAGCGAATGACGATAAAGTCATTTTGAAAAATTCGGTAAGATTGCTTTGGAATTACTAAAAGCTGTAATTCCTAGTATACACAATTATATCGTTTATTTCTGACGTTGTAAAAAATGAATTATTAGTATAGTTAAATAAAAGAAAAAAATGGAAAAAAATTGAAACGAAGGGAAAATTGATTGAAATTCGACCTGAAAATCTAATCAGAAATAAGCTAACGAAGTAGGTAACCTTTGGGAAATAATGAACATTTCTATTGCTTATCCAGCAGTTCGGTAAAAAAGATACGATGTTCACAAAGCAATCAATAACTTTATCTACTGCTATTAGTTTTGCTAATCTTACAACGTACAACGTTCTAAACTTATTTATATGTCTTTATACCTCACTTAATATATATCATATATTCATTTTTAAAGCATTAACCAAAATGATGTGGATATTGTCAGCCTTGGTATCGCCCATCAAATCCTGAAACAACTTTCCAAACCCGATCCTCTTATTCCCAAGTTGTACTGATAATAATAAAATATTTCAACCTTCAATAGTTACTGAACATGACGTTGTTGTTGTGCCAGCGTCGTTTATGGCTGCAACGGAATAAATTCCACAATCGCACCACAACGGATCTTTAATGATCAGTGAACATAGAGAGCCTTCATATACAAAGCTAACATGGGATGATTCTACAATTGGTCGCCAATCCTTAAAAAATAGCTTGCATAATTAGTAATTCAAATGCAGATATCTTTGCATTTTGCGCTAAATATTAGCATGGATGATGATATCACTCTTATATCATCATAGTTGACAAAAATCACAACTGGTACATTGAAAAATACAGCTACTTCAATGATACTTTTTTTTAAAAAAAGGGAATCTATCTCAGCAATTCTTTTAAAATGGTTAAATTACCATAACCCAGGATAAAGCTAAAAAATGGACTTTTATGAAAGTCATAATTTTAATTAGCATGAAACGTGAACTTGCCTTCATCCATTTGAGTTCCGGAAAAGGACTTCCTTCAACACGTACATCAAGCCTGAGAGGTTTACCATTGGGAACGACTTTATTAATCAAAGGCTGGATAAACGTTGGTCGTGCTGCGAAAGACAAAAGTTATGAGATTAAATTGATAATTTTTACAAACGTTTTAAAATTTCGACATAACAATCAAAAAATAAAAAATTAAACTGCCTAACCGCTTAAATTATCAACTCAGGAAGTTGAAATTATCAGAGAAATACCTTTTATTAGTATTATAAAATCCACAACGTTCCGGAAGATTAGAAAATCTCGAAAACATACCACCGAGATCAACCAGGACATTTTGCTGGGCTTCGCCATACTGATTAGTTGCAATACACTGATATTGTCCAACATTTTCCTTACTAAATCCATTTATTGTGAGTGTTGTTTCCATACCAGCATGAGTTAGTACACGAATTCTGTAATGTCATTGAGACTTTGGTAAACAAGTAAATAGAACAAAAATGAGCAAATCAGTAAAGAAAAAAAATCAGCAAGAAAAAGCATTATTAATAAATTGTTTAATTAAATGAGTTCTTAAGATATGAGTCATGGTAGGAAATGGAAAGCAGTATATTACTGAGATGTAGGTCCCGTATCAATATCCATGTTACGGAATTTCCAAACAATCTTCGGATCAGGATAACCGGATACACATAGCGTTATTGATAGCATATCATTTTCTGCGCAGAATCGTTTTTCTTTAACACCAGGAGCAAACCATGGTGCACATGCTGAAAATTTAGATCAAAAAATCCTCATTTACTGAAATGTAACTATACTCTGATATTATTCGATCACATATCTAGCTCTACTTCGACCTCTTTCGATCTGTATCATTCTGGCATTGCAGAAATTCTGCGGAGTAAAATGATATTTAGAAGTAAACAGCAGTACCATATTGTTCAGCATGAGCCTGATCAAGAGCTCGCTCAGCGTACGGGTCAAGTAGTGGAATAACTCGCTTGTTCTTATCAAGTACCGGCTGCGGAGGTGCCATCAGCCGAGATGGTGGTGAAGCAGGTGATGGATCACTGATACCGTAGATATTCTCCGCACGTACTCGAAACTGGTAACTTTTACCAAGTTCCAGATTTCGAACTTTGCACACTGGCTCCGGAATGTTATAATCAAGCTAAAATTGTTTTTAATGAAAAGCAAGCTGTCGAATTTAATTTTAAAGCCGAGAATTAAAATCACAATCACTACATTTATCACAGAAAGTGTACTAATGATTCAGAAGAGGTACTGATGATGATGAATCTTTATCCTTTCATAATTCTCAAATCCACAACACTGGGTTTTTGAGATTTGAAAAGTACTTACCAGAACCCAATCTTTTTCAGGTAATTCGCGTATTTCGATGACATATGTTACTTGAGGATATCGTGGTGGGGCTCTCTTAGTTGGAATCCATGAAAGTGTCAAGTAATGTCCAGTAACTTCTTTAATGAATGGACCACGATCTGGTGGCGTTGGGATGCCTAGGATTTCGTTGTAACAATCAATATAATTGATTAAAAACATGATTTCCTAGTATCACGCGAACTTTTGACTGAACTTTGAAAAGAGTTTAAAGACTTACTGTGATGTGGAACTTTCTTGAAACCATATTCTTCCGTCAAGTAAGGTGTAACATCCACTGAACCATCAAATTTGATAGAATCGAGAAGTGGTACTAAATAAATTCTTGAAGAGCAAAAGCCAATGAAGTTTTGAAAAGGACAAAACGAGAATGTATGAAGAATTTTTCTTATTCCGGAAGACTTGGATTCAAAAAAGCTGAAAAAATAAAGTAACCTAGAAATCTCATTTGCGCATAAAGCTAAATCTATTAAAATTCACTTTGACTACTTACCAGTTACATCCAGCACCGCACTACTTGAAGCTTGTCCTTGAGAGTTCTTAGCAATTGCTACATATTCGCCTGCATCTTCTGGAAGTGTATCCATGATGATGATGGCATGTGATCCACCTCCACAGGACTGAATACGTATTCGACCACCAGGTATTATCTTTTTGCCGTTATGGAACCATTCAACCTGAATAGTAAATCATAAACTTGCTACATGTAATTAAATTTGATTTCTATCGTTAAACTTTAATCTCGGACTGAGTTAGGGTCTTGGCCATGTTCCTCTTTACATCTCAAATGACGGTCTTCAATATTAGATCCCCTGAAACAACCGAACTTCCAATCAAAATTTGGTTTTGAATCGCAATTTCATTCTTAAATTTCTCTTAAAAGATTTAATTTTAAATCTTTTACCTCAGGCGGTGGATAACCGACTACGAGACAATCAAATATTGTTGGCATATGTGAGAAAACATGCTTGTTTTTGAGTTGACGAATAAACCCTGGAGGATACAGCATGCCACCTCTGCAAACTTCATTATTCGGCAAAACCAGGAACAACCAATCAATCATAATTCATAAAACGAACCATCGAGCCAGTTCCTCTTCAGCTTAGATCGTAACTAACAATAAAAGAATACTGCTGTTTACCTATCTCGATCATCTTCATAGCCTGGTACTTCTCTTGGCCTGATAAGTGTTATAGCGCCTTCAGTTCGCGCCATGCCAAGTTTGTTGGTAGCTTCCAAAGCATATTCCGCTTCATCTTCCGGTGAGGCATTAAGAATTATGCAATGATGGATGCCGCGTTCATCGGTCCATACCACAACTGGACCGTCTGGTCCACTGGATTTTAGTTCGTGGCCATTTTTAAACCATTTTACAGCCGGAGTTGGCCAACCTGACGTGCATACTTGCATTTCAATAGTATTACCCTGAAATCAACTTACTTTTAACTTTACTAAAGTTACTAAACTTACTAATTTACCAAAGTGAAGAAAGAATTCTTTCATAAAGAGATTGAATTAACTTATACCTGATGTACACTTATGTTATACAGACCACGACGAACACGTGGTTTGCTTTCTATCGGCTCCTCATCAATCAGTGGTTCCATTTTCCTTGCTAACAATGTTCGATCACCTGAAGTAATAGTATTTCGAACTGATCAAAATCAACATTTCAGGAAGAAGACATGAAATTTATAGAAAATATTTATAGCATTTATGAAAAAAGGGCACTAAAGAGGCAGTCTGGCCATATTGGCCGTACGAACTGTCTAATATACTAAGAACAAGGCTACATTTTAACAGCATTTGATGTTATAACAAATTAGGTCGTTATTTAAAGCAAAATTATTTGCATAATCCAAAAATCATCCATCAACCAAGATTGTTAAGGAAAACTGACAAAATTACCTTCAAGTGCAACCTCGCCTTTCGTAGAAGCAGTACCGTATTCATTGGTTGCTACACATCGATAGAAGCCTTCCGCAAAGAAATCAACATCTTTTAAAATGATACGCTGTGTTCTATCATCCAAACTTTCAATCTAAAAGTTTTGAACATTTGCACTGTTTCTACTAGAAAAAAAAAACCAGGAAAATTCAAATGATTTATTAAAATTTTTTGCTTTGAAATGAATTATTCCAAATAGTTAAACAAAAAAAAAAAAAAAAGCCATATTACCATAGTTCTGTCACTGATTTCAATTTCAATGCCATCTTTGAGCCATTTAATTTCTGGGAATGGTTTGCCATATGGGACACATTCTAGGATAACGGTATCACCTGCTTTAGCCCGTTTCATGGCAAGTGGTACAGAGAAGCCTGGTGCATTACCTTCACGGATTTCATCCTCGAAGTTACGTTGTGGTTTCTTTTCTTTCACTGCAAAATTTTATTTAACTTAAGTAAGTGAATCAAGAAAAACAAACCAGTATTTCTTAGTCAAAGTTCCATACAAATCCCAATGCTGGCGGTAAATTACGCGCAAATAAAACTGACATATTGATCGTTCGATTCTTAGGTACTAGACAATAATAATCATAACTAGAGTTTATAAGTAAAATTCAACTACTAACATTGTACAGCGACTTCACATATAGTCCTATCGGAGCCATAGATATTCTCTGCAACACATCGGTAACAACCGCTATCAAATCGATTAGCGTTTTTGACGATTAACTCACAATTACCATCTTCATTTTCAGTCTGTAAAACAGTTCCTTAGTCATATAGGTTCAAATAAATTTATATCGGTCGAACAAATAAGATAGATTAGTTATTGTATAGGTTAATGGTATAGCAATTCAGTGTGAAATTTTTAGACTTCGTAGAAAAATTCTTTTTGACCAAAACTTACCAAAGTACAGTGATTATAGGAGTAAACACGTTCACCGTTTCTGAACCACTTGATTTTTGGACGTGGATCACCGCTAAATTTGCAACGTAATGTAAAATCGCTACCTTCCACAACTTTGATACTCTCAAGTGGTATAATGACACGTGGAGCACGATATGCATCGAATTTGTCGCTGAAAAGTGTAAAGTGTTTAAATGTTCAATTCAGATCTGGACCTAAGCATAGTCTGATAGATCAAATGAATGAAACAGATAGAGTGCAGCAGAAGAAAATTAATTTTACTGCAATCTAACTGATTAAAGTCAAGATATCATATGTGACCACTGATAGTATAAGGGAAACTGATATAACTTTTCAGGAAATCTACATTAAAGCGTTGGAGAACCACATGTTCTACGCTAGCTATCGGTGTTTTTTTATTTCTACTTCTCATAAATCTCGGAAAAACCCTTACCCATCCATGAAACCATTGGTCGTGTCTTCCAGCACCTTCTTTACCGTTGCAGTAGCTTTGCTATGTGCTGAACCAAACGGATTGATTGCAATTACTCGGTACAGACCTGAAATTAAGGTAACTTCAATTACAGTGTGCAATTGAAGAGTTATTTCAAATACCAAACTATTTGTGTTTATTAACGGTATACTCGAAATTATGTTGAACCATTAATTCATCCTTAAAAGCATGCCTCCATCATTTGCATTGGATGAAATGATAACAAGACGTGTTCGTCCATCTGAATCCGATTCAATCTTGATTCTATCATCAGGAATGACTCGTTCACCGTCTTTGTACCAAACAAGATCTGTCAAAGGGGCTCCTTCTATCTTGCACTCCAATTTCAACGGTTGACCTGAAAAGATTTGTGAGAAATCGCAAAAGATTGAGTATTCTACAAAATCTTCTGAAACACCTGAAATGAAACCTCGAATTAATTGTTTGAAGTATAAAACTAAAGCAGAAAACGTACCTTCAATGGCACGTGCATCACCCAAAGCAATGGTGAAATGAGGCGGTTCGCTGGAAGATGGCATTTGAATAAAGCTCCCATCTGAAGAGTCATACTTTAAGAAATGCGTACAATTAATCAGAGATTACAATTTATTGTGGATCAGTGAGCTTGACCAAGTATCTGAGGATGATTCGGATTGAAGAAATTACAATCAAAATATTTTAGAGATATTGTACCATCTATCCTGACGAATGACTTCGTGGTAGCTGAACCAGCAGAATTCGTTGCAACACATCGATATGAGCCCTCGTCATTTACATTCGCATCGTTAATCTGAACGCTTTTCGATTTATTCACATTTTCTTTTTTTTTTTTTTTTTCCAAACTAATATGGAATGCAACATTTTCTTTAACTTTAATTGTTAAAATTTCCAATTTCTGCTTAAATGACACTTTAATGTAAAGCGATTACTAAAACAGAAAATGTTTTAGGACCACCAGAAGTGAACATTTTTGCAGTTAAATTATTAATTATTATAATTCGAAAATCACACGATTATTTTTTAATGAATTAACTCCTGTGGTATTAGTTATTTAAACTCCAGATGCTTCAAAATTATTAAACATCAAGATTAACGTAAACGAAAAATTACAGCAATTCGAACCTTCAGCCGATAGGTACCAGCTGTAGCATCTATCTCCCATTGATAACGTGAATCATCACGAAGTACCATACCATCCTTGGACCTAAATCAAAGGATTTAAGAATTGTTTAGTAAACCTTACACCCCCAAGTGCATGCATGCTCTACCGATAACAATCGTGATACCCATGTATAAATCCCAATTAAATTTACCATTTAATTGTTGGCATCGGATCACCAACTACTTTACATTCTAAATCAATTGTAGAACCGCTATAAACAGTTATATCTTGAAGAGGAATGATAAACCGCGGTGCTTGACCTTCGACAATCTTCTTTTCTATTTTTTCGATCGGTCCTGCAAAGACTTCGAATAATTATTCAAAAAGTTTAGTATATAAAAGAATCTCAAGTTTTGAATTTTCTCTCTATGGAATTCGATCAGTTCGAAATCAACTATATTCAGTGCGCACTGGAGGAAAGAAAAAACTTGGAATTTTGATGCAAACTAACTCTCAATGTGGACAGTTGATTGTGTTCGTGCTTTTCCATTACAATTTTCAGCATCACAACGATAGATTCCTTCATCACTTATTGCGCATTCTTCGATTGTCAATGTGCACAAGCCATCCGACGTGTTTTCGATGCTGATTTTGTTGTTTGGTCGTAATAAAATTCCGTTACGATACCTTAGAATTTAAACAATAAAAACTATGATTTCTAAATGTCTAAACAATAGATATGAATGTTTCTGTGGAATTTAAATATTTTGGTTATTGAAATTTTAGGATCACAAATACAAGCATACCAACGAATTTCTGGTTTCGGTTCACCGATTACAGTGCACTGCAAAGTTAATTTATCGCCACGTTCTAACCACTTGTCCACCAAGCCTTTGGTGAAGAATGGCTCTTCACCTTCCTTTTTAACTTCTTCTTTTATCTTACGGATAGATACCACACAAGCTGAATTAGAGCTACCTGCAATAATTCTATCAAAATTTGAGTTCGGAATTTAAAAACCCAAAACGATCAAAATTGATGCTGCATGAAATTATTATCCCCTCAAGATTCAAATATCAAGTCACATTTTTTCCATACTTCCTTACTTGACAAAAAACCACAACTTAATCAAATTTTATGGTGAAATACCGGAAAAGCAAACCGATATCATTGACAGCAACACAACGATAAGCTCCATCATCGGATTCCGTACTATGGTTGATTGTCAATAAACAGTTACCATCATCATCATTCTCGATGACAATACGGCCATTACTTCTTAATGGTACTCCATCTTTGTACCATGTTATGGCTGCTTTTGGTGATGCATCTACTTTGCAGGATAAACGGACCGTTTCGTCAATATCCGCAAATTTATCCGTAAGTGGTGGATTAAAACGCGGTGGGAATTCTTTCTTCGCTATTACTTCTTCTTTTTCTTTTACTGAAAATTATGCTCCTTCTATTTAAATTAAAACTAAGAATCAAATAATAATTAAAAATAAATCAAATCGAAATATTTTCTACAAATCCAAAAATGAGGAAATTTCACTAACTCTGAATATTGAGATTCGATCTGGTATCAGCAACTCCAAGTGTATTTGTGGCAGTGCATTTGTAGGTACCGACGTCATCTTTACCAAAATTGCTAATTCGTACACGACACGCTCCATTTGGGGTATTATGAATTTCAATACGATCTGACTCCACCAAAGTAACACCATCCTAAACTTCAGTAGAGTAGCTCTTTGTTAATTTTAAATAGCAAATTTGTTTCAAAAGTTCAAAGCTAGGGATTGAAAGTCAAAAGCAAACCTTTGTCCAAACGATATTGGCAGTTGGTTTAGCGTCTACATGACATTCAATAGTCGCAACTTGCCCCTCCGATATTCGTCGATCCCATAACGGCACGTTGAATTTCGGTGGATAACCCTCTTCAGTCTTTGCCTTCCCAAGTTTTGACTCTGTCTGAATTAGTTGCGATTCGCATTCAGCTTTCCCGTGTTCGTTGATTGCAACACATTTAATACGACCAATAAATCCTTCGGTAACACTTTCGATTGTCATAGTCCAGTTGCCATCATTCAAATCTTCAACTTTGATACCATCCAAGTGCGTTACGTCTTGGTTAGCAACTGACCTGAAATTATAACAACGTCAAATTATTATGAATTTTTTCTTACTTCTCAGTTCTCTTATCCTATTGACACATTAAGGTATAGGATGATCCAATAAGAACTTGACAATCTAAACAAATAAATTAACCTGAAAATAAGAACTCGACAATCTAAACAAATAAATTAACCTGAAAGTTTTAGGAAATCAAGATACGCACCACTTAAGTGTAGGCTTCGGTATACCGCAAACTTTGATGTTGAATTCGGCTTTGGTCCCAATTTCTGCTGTGATATCCTTTAGCGGAATAACAAATTTCGGTCCGGATGGTAATTCCTTGGCGTCTAATATCCGAACATTGCACTCGGATTTCGATTCACCAGCCGGATTGATTGCTGAAACACTGTATCTACCTGTATCTTCTTTCTTGCTGTCCAGAATACGTAAGGTTGCTGTGCCATCCAAGGATATGCGCATCACAACGCGATCATCTTTAGTAATTTCGATGTCATCTTTGTACCTAAAATATAACTTTTTTTAATATCATTCTCATCAATCATCATTAATATCATTCTCATCCTATCAATTTCAAGTTACGTCATATGCGATGAATTATTGTGCTTTGTAAAGTGAAAAGTTACACATCCATGAAGTAAATTTTATAATATAATCAAGTATTACATTTCCCTAAGATTAAGAAGTATTAACCATTTAAGTGTCGGCATTGGTTCGCCAGATACTTTACACTTCAAGGTCAAATTGGCACCTTCTGGTACATTGATATCTTCCAGTGGTGTAATGAAAGTTGATGCACTTATAATTGGTTCAGTTTTCTTTGCTGAAAGTTGTTGAAACTCTATAATCCCCAATTTAACCAGTTTCAGAAATTCTACAAAATCGTATCCGATAAATAAAGTGAAAACTTTTGTAAACATCAATTTTAACTAATTCCTAAAGGACTGTTCAGTTAACAAATGGGCTTTTACGTTTCACACGAGTAATGGAGCCGCTTTGCACTTCGCCAAACTTGTTCGAGAGCACGACACGATATGCGGCATCGTCCGATGCTACACTTTCTGGTATTGTCAAAGTATATTCACCAGTTTCAGGATTCTCTGTCTGTAAAACTGATTATTCAAAATTAAATGCACAGAAGATGGATTAGAACACAGATAAGCTAATGAATAAATAGGTAAAGAAATAAACGATCATAGCAGTTCAAGACTGCAACTAAATTTTTTACGCTACTGAATGTTTCGTGATGGAGTAAGAGAAAACTCAAAATATTGAAAACTGGAAGATCTGGAATATTTGAAATAAGTATTTCGATTAGCGGATACTTACAATTTGCGTTCGATCATCTGATTTGATCTCTTGACCATTTTTGAGCCATTTAACAATTTTCGGTTGTCCTTCAGCTTTGATAGAAAGTTTGATTGGTTCACCTTCATTTACTTCAACATCCTTCAGACTATCAAGAACTTTCAGCACATTAGGTTTTACAACAGTCAAACTAGCTGAGGAATCACAAGCACCGGCTTTGTTGCTTAAAGTTACCTTATAAGTGGCGGTATCGTTCATTGATGCTTCAAGAATAATAAGCTCAAATTTCTTGGAAGTAATTTGCTTTGTGATCATCTTGGATGAAGGCTTTATTTCCTGCCCATTCTTATACCATTTAATTTCCCGAACAGGGACATTTATTTCAACCTTGAAAAGTTGTTCATCACCTTCATTGATTTCGCAATCCTCTAAGCCTTTAACGATCTCAGGTTTTATATCAACGTCTACATTACCAGTGCTTTGTACTTTGCCAATTTCATTGATTACTTCAACACTGTACGCACCCGCATCGGTAGTACCAATTCGTGGAATTGTTAAGCGATATGATTGTTCATCAATTTTTTCAATCTTAGCTTCAACATTTTTCGGAAGTACAGCTCCATTTTTGAGCCATCGAACTTCGGTTGGTTCCTCTTCTACCTTAATTTCCAATATCAATTCATTACCTTCCGCAATAACCTGATCCTCTAAGCCTTTAATAATTTTTGGTTGGCCCTTCGATTTCTTGACTGTTAGTTTCGCAGATGAATCCAAATCTCCGGCGCTATTCGACAAAACAACCTTATAGTCGGCTGTATCAGTAGTTTCAGCTTTCACTATGATAAGATGAAATCTTGTCGTGTCATCTTTCATTTCGATCCGCCCGCTCACAGCTTTAATTTCTTGCCCATTTTTATACCACTTAACAATCCGTGGATGAATATTTGTTTCGACCATAAGCACTACTTGTTCAGCTTCTACCACTTCAACATCTTGCAATGGTTTCAAGAAGATTAGTTTATCTTCGACGGTTATCTCTCCTAAACTCTTGACTTGACCTGCTTCATTCTGTACTTCAACCGAATAAGTACCACTGTCATTCAAGGTGCATTTCTCAATTTTCAAAATGTAGTTATTCTCATCAATCTTTTCTGCCTTGACTGTTTTAGTTGTTTCTCCTGACAATAATTGTCCATTTTTGTACCATTTCACGAGTCTTGGCTCACCCGTTGTCTGCAAGATTAATTTATAAGTACTACTACTTTCTCGAAAAAGTTGGTTCATTTTTCGAACTCTTAGAATTCGAAGGTACTGAAAAAAAATTGGAGTAAAAAATCTGCCAGTCTTCAGATCAGGTCAGGCCTTAAACATCAAAAGTTTTCGAGATTCAAAAGGGAAACAGTAAAGAAAAAGGAATAAATCACCTCAATGGCAATTTCCAAAGATTTTCCAAGTGCAATAAATTGATCCTCAATTCCTTTCTTGATTGAAGGCTTTTCGACTGGTTTTTTGACTGTCAACGTGCAACTGGATTCCACGCAATCCTCTTCATTCGAAAGTATAACCTGAAATCGATGAAGAAGTAATTTCCAGCTTATTTTTTCAAATACTTAATATTTAAGTGAAAAAAGAATGCTAGAATTCCAGATTTGGCAAACCTTATAATCCAAAGCATCATCTTCTGAAGCATTGGGTATTTCAAGTTGGTAATTTTTATCATTTACTTTCTTCGGCTTTGCTTTATCATCTGAACCAACTTCTCGATTATTTTTATACCTAAAATAAACACTGAGGATTGTTTGAAGCACACAGAAATAAGTTTAGTGACCGATTATTCGCCTCTACTGTTAGTTGATGGTGATGGATAACATCAGCATGAACACTATTTGCTTTACCTACCGTTTATTTATCGACATTTACTTACCATTTAACTGATTTCGGTAGTGTGTTGACCTCGACCCCAAGTAATACTTTCTCACCAGCATTAACAGCTTGATCTTCTAAACCTTTCGTAATAATTAGTGGTGGTAACTTCACGGTCAACGCACAAGAAGAATCGACAGTATCATCATCAGAGGTAAGTACAACCTGAAGTTAACAAGTTCAAGAAACGAAATTAATAAAAGCGACTGAATTTAACATGTTCCTTCGTGCAGAGCTAACAAACGGTCAAATTTCAGAAAATTTCGAAAAAATTACAATGCAAATATTGAATCATTCAAGGTTAACGACTTTAGCATTCACAAAATCAGAGTGAGGAGAAGAAGGAACATCTATGTCTTAATGAAAACAAAACTCAGACGCACTTTATATTCAGCAGTATCATCTTTGTCTGTATCCGGTATCATTAGTTGGTAAGTGTTATCACTGAGTTTATTCGGTTTAGCCTTATCACTAGCAGTGATTTCTTTGCCGTTCTTGTACCTGAAAATCCAAAAAAAATTCTTCTGAATAATCGTCTTATTATTAATTTGCTTATAAAGGCTAATTAACATTGAAATGTTTGGAAGGTTAATAGTTACCATTTAATCTGTTTTGGAAGCAAATTAGTTTCGATACTTAGGATCACCTTGACACCAGCATCAACTGTTTGGTCCTCCAAACTTTTAATAAATTCAATTTTTGGTAGTTTTACAGTTACTTTGGCTGATGATTCTGCATCACCTTCGTCATTTGACAACACAACCTGGAAACAAGAATAAATTAGCTCTTAGAACAAAATCAACCTTCCAGAATTAAACTTAACCAAATCATCACTAACACTTGAGCAAATCAAAAACTGTTCAAATAATTTGAAATCAGAATTAAATTAAACCAAAATGTTTCAATACATACATGTTTCGTCAAGAAGTTAATCAAAATTACATCAGGCTCGAGAAAACTCATTATGAAAATTTTTGCTGACATTTATGATATTTACTTGCTTCAGAATCGCTTTTAGATACTTCATTTAAAATCCTAACTTTATACTCAGCTTCGTCGTTTTTGGTTGCTTTACTGATAATTAATTGATACTTATTATCACCGACTTGTTTCTTCTCGACATTTTTTGCTTCTACGCCATTCTTATACCTGAAAAATTCCTGAGTATTTACTCTTACGACCAGCTTTCTCCTTTTTATATTAACGAACAGGACAGCGCACGACAACTAAAATAGTAAATCTCTTTTCTCTCACATAAACTTACATTTTATTTTAATTCTATTTTCTATGAAAAGAAAGAAGACTGCCTATTTGTCATTCCGAATTTTTTCAAACTTTAAGAGATTCCTAAATTCATATTCAACTGCTAACCATTTGACTTTCTTGATCGGCCCTTTGGTTTCCACTTCAAGCATTACTTTTTCGCCATCTTCAGCTGTTATTGGCTTCAAACCACTGACAATTTCTGGCTTCTCTGAAAGTTTGCTGATATACAGTATGATTATTCCATCATGGGAAATAATCGTAAATACAGTACCTGCTTTCAGTGTAATGTTTGCTTTGGATTCAATTGTTCCAGCATCGTTAGACACTTGCACGCCATATTCACCCGCATCACTTTCCTTGATTTCATCTATCACCAACTGATATTTCCCATTACCAAGATCTTTCGCTTTCATTACTTTGTCATCTATCGGTACACCGGCTTTTAACCATTTGACTTGTTTTGGCGTACCGTCCAATTCGATCTGAAAATCCAAATTTCAACGTAAAATGTTCCTTTCTAGTCGAGATGCATAAACTGCTGCAAGTAATTTATTTATGCTTAAAACTTAACTTTAAAAAAATTTAACTTAATCGTTTGAGTTTGCTCAATTATGAGATTTTTTGATCCAAAATTCCAAAATTCAATCCTGGGTCTCAATTCTATAATTTATTTCAAAATGGTTCCCGGTTTATATTCCACACAATATTGAACAAATGAAACTGCCAACTTCAAGAACTAGTTTGGATCCTTTCGGTATGCACTGATCTTGAAGACTTTTCCGAAAGATTGGTTCCACTTCGCTTTTGAATACAGTTACTGAACAAGATGACTCAATGGTTTCGGTATCGGTTGATAAGACTACACGATAAGTACCTTCATCTGAACTTTCCGCTTCACTAATTTCTAAGCTGTATTCATGTCCCATAATGGTTTCGAGTTTTATCCGTCTGAAATCAGTTTTATCGTTTCATATGCTTAGAAACGTTTCTTAAAGATCGCTAATTCATAAGTAAGGAACGAAGAAATTTGCAAAAACTGGAATTATTTCCTCCAAATTCCCTACCCCGAACCAATGATTTCAAGCGTTGGTTCATTTCAGTATAAAGTACTCTAGTTTCTTAACTTCTTTTATTTTTATCAATGCTTCATCATTACAATCTTATCATTATACTCTCAATTTGTCGGAAAATTCATCCATACTTGCTTGCTTGGATTTCATTCTTTCCATGGAACCATCTTACTGTTTTTGGTTTTCCTTCAACTTCAATAAACAATCGAATCTTAGTTCCAATTTCCCCTTTCGTGTCTGTCAAGCCTTTCTTCAACTTCAAGGTTTCCAATTCTAGAACACTTCGGTATTAAAAAATTTAATTGTTTTATAAAATTTTAATCTTAACTCTGATAGAAAACATAAAAACTTCCACATCTATATGACTTGCTACAAGTTACTATGCAAAATTTTGAAAAATTAAAGTATCGTGTTTATCAGAAATAGTTCACCATTGACAGTTAGTGGAGCTTTCGAACTCATTGATCCAGCACTGTTGGTCGCTTCACACCGATAATTGCCCTGATCTTCAACACCAACTGAATCAATCACTAAACGATTGGTACCATCCGGCAAGCTTTCGATGTGGACATGCTCATTGGGTTTTAATTCTTCACCATCTCTAAACCATTTAACTTGCGGTACAGGAACTCCAACTACTCTAAAAGATAAAATTTATTAAAAGTAATGCAGCAATGGTAGTTTAAATCGGCTAAACTATTCACTGCTATGAACTTTTACTTCGTGTTGTACAATCCTTCTCAATAATTTAAGTTCTTGTAAAATCACAAAGACGGAAAATTCATATGATAAATTAGTGAATGACACTCACCGGCATTCGAAAGAAATTTGCTGCTTTTCAATAGCCTGAACTGCTTTCAATTCCTGTACAAATTCCGGTGAAGTTTCATTTTGCACCGGCACTTCGAAATCATACCACACATTCAACGCAGCGTCGGTACGTGCTGTACCAAAGGTATTCTGTGCTTCACATCTGAATTCACCACCATCTTCCTGTAAGAAAATTTCATATTTCCTTCATCGAAGACTGAAATTAAAAAAAAAAAAACTCAGTTTCGTTTGGACCCCAGTAAAATATATGTACCTTATTAACTGAATCAATAATTAGTCGAGCGGTACCATCCGGAAGCGTTTCCTTTTTGAAATGGGCATTATCTGCGCTGATTTCTTCTTTATTCTGGAATCAAGATAAAATGCTGCTCACATTGACGACAAATGAGCACAAAAACATTAAAGAATTCTAAAAAAGCCTGGGGTATATCATGGGAATTTCCGAGCTAAAAGATTAACAATGGTCCTTTTCCTTAACAGGCCGAGGACAAAGATCATTTGGCTATGAGATAATAGGCTTAAAGAACTGTAGCATACATACGAACAAACTAAACTTATTTATTATGCAAATTCTTACCTTGAACCATTTAATTTCAGGCATTGGCTCGCCAACAATTTTACATTCCATTACAACGTGTTCCAATTCTTTAACATTGATTTCTTCTAGAGTTTTCAAGAATGTTGGCGCAGCATATTCCACTGCGCCTTCCTCTTCCGATACAGGAACTAAAATAAAACATACTAATAGTTTTAGACTGTGAAATTGAATGTATGAATTCGTTTTGAATCTCAATAGTCCTTCAGTTTTAGAATAGAGGCTTTGAAAATTCTAACTTCAGTAGATTCCTCAAAATTCTCTCAAATACAATGTTGACGAGAAACCTCGGACGGTAAGTGTAACATCGCTCCATACATCACCATATTGGTTACTTGCAACACAGCGATATTTCCCGGTATCCTCAACAGTTGCATTTTTTAGTATAAGCCTTTGGGTACCATCAGGAAGACTTTCTAGCCGGATGTTTGAGTTTTCCTTCACCATATTTTCACCACTGAACCACTTGATTTCTGGTTTTGGTTGCCCCTTGACCTTACCCTCCAATACTGCTGTTTCACCAGCAGAGACCTGAATAAACGAATAGATATATCATAACGAATGCAGATAGTTCTAGGTTTTATAGTTAACAATGTTCTTGAGATTGACCAATTAGCGCAACGAAATAGAACTTTGTTTTAGTTTAACTTCCTGTTGGAAGTCTTTTTGCTTCATCTTTTCATTTCGCTTAAGTTTAAAAGTTTTTCTCGATCAATTCTTATGTGTATTCCCTCATTGTTTATGGATCGCATATTAAGCTTACAGTAATAGGTTTGACGGGCTCAATAAAATCGGGTGCTTCGCCTTCTTGTTGCAATTCCGATTTGGTTGCAATCCGAACAGGTCCAGCAGTCCAAGCATTACCATGTATATTAACTGCATCGCATCGATATTCACCACTGTCCTCTTTCCTAGCATTCCTGATTTTCAGTACAATAGTGCCGTCTTCATGGTACTCAGTGATCATACGATGATTTTGATCCAACTAAAAAAAAAATGATTTTCTCGGATTTCCCTCTAGATTTTAGAAGATAACTTCGGAAAGCTGAAAACTCTAGAAGCGATTTATTCCAAATAGGTTCTAACATCAGCAGGTTTCATATTTTAACACATTTTGAAATATATTAGAGCAAAGCTACCTTAATTTATATTATGTCTTTCATGTCTCTTTCAAACCAGTAGGAAAAGTCACCTTGATACCATCTTTCATCCAAGATAACGTCGGTCTCGGTAGACCTTTCAGTTTGCACCGAAGAACAACTTCAGCATTTTCAGTTACCGCGCAAGATTTCAAGAGTTCCGTAAATTCCGGTGGTCCTTCATCCTGTATTGTTTCTTTTGCTGTTTCTGAAATTAAACTATAGCTAGAAATTAAGCGAATAAACAAAGTGCAATACTTTTCGATAAATTAAAGCAAAGCTTCAGAAAGCGAGAAGTCAATTAGCGTAAAACAAAGATGTTGGAGATGGAGTGAAGACAGAGAAGGATTTATCTTGAGCCAGAAAGAATCCTAATTTAGTTTGATGTTCTAAAATTTGACTAAATTTTCGAAAGTATTTTCTAATTTTTTTTTGAAGCAAAATTTTAGTGTTGAGCATACACATGGACTTAATCTTATTGGACAAAGGCGCATGCATATTAGCACTTAATCATTACTAAACTTGGAATAAAAAAAGTGGAGCATGCTTGAATCCCAGAAACCTTTCAAGTACTGCTTCATAACTTGGACTTCTTTTTTCAGCATTCGTCCTCGTCGAAGCTTCGATACAAAAAAGTGAGAGCCAGAGATTAGACCAATTCAAATCTTTGTACCCAATGACTTATTTTAGTATCAGTTACTATGGAAGCAGTACATAAAAGGTTTCATGGTTGGTTGAAATAAAAGCCTCTGTTAGAACCTAAAATACTGAGTTTTCCTTCGGTCCATACAGATGAATCACCAATCGAAGCGGTACATCGGTAAGTTCCAGCATCATCTGCGATTACTTTTGCAATTTTTAGTTTTTGAGTACCATCAACAAGTTGTTCAGTAGTGACATGTTGTGCTGATACTTCTAAACCGTCTTTAGACCACTGTATCCGAACATCACCTTTGGTAGCATTCAGAGCACACAGCAGTTCCACTACTCCATTGTCTGCTGCGACAACATCACTCAAAGGTTGAATAAATCCAATTAAAGCAGACTCATCTTCACCTTCCTCCATGTCTTCGGTTGCAAAATTAAGCTTTGCTGCAGTTGTTGCTTTTCCAGATTTATTGATTGCTTCACACCGATACATACCAACGTCTTCTTTGGTGGCATTTTCAATTGTTAGTTTCATGACACCATTTTCAAGTTTTTCCAAAATCAGATGTCCGTTTGGCTCAATTGGCTTATCGCCTAAGTACCAATGAATATCAGCACCTGCGTTTTCATTCACTCGACATTTGATACTGACTGTTTCACCTTCTTTAACGGTTTGTGTTTCTAACGGTTCTATAAACATTGGTTTAACTTCTTCCTCTTGGATTTTTTTGAAACCATATTTTGGAAATTTGATTTTCCCAGCAATTTCAGCGGTGCCAGCTAAATTGGTAGCAACACATGCATAGGTACCAAAATCTTCCTTCTTCATATTAGGAATTATTAACGTTTGCTCTCCAGTTTCGTCATCTTTTTTAAAGAAATGGGTATTATCGATGTGTACCTCAACACCATTTCTCATCCAAGTTACCTCTGGTGTCGGTTTACCAACAACGATGCATTTTAGTTCTGCTTTTTCACCTTCTTGAATTTCTAATTCACCAATTTCATTTGTAAACAACGGTGGTATCAATTCTGAAACAACAGCCAATTTTGCTTCTGTTTCTTCGGTACCAACCAAATTGACTGCTTTGCAAGAGTAAGTACCCATATCTTTTACTCGAGCCTCTTTAATTATCAACGTATGATGTCCCTGTTCATCTTCTTCCGATAAGATGTGCTCATTATCAATATAAATTGGAACTCCATCTTTCAACCATACTACCTCGGGTGCTGGTTTTCCAACCACCGTAACTGAAAGTTGTACAGTTTCGCTTTCTTGCACCGAAACCTCTTGCAGACCTTCAGTAAATTTCGGCACTTCAATGAATTCTTCAACCACGAATTTAGCTTCAGTTTCAGCGATTCCAGCTATGTTGCTAGCTTTGCATGAATAGATACCGCTATCTTTTAAATTAGCTTCCTTGATAATTAATATAGAATGCCCCGCTTCATCCGTTTTCATCAGAATATGCTTATTGTCAATGTTTACTGGAACTCCATCTCTATACCATGTTACTTCAGGTGCTGGTTTTCCAACTACTGTTACTGACAATTCAGCGGTTTTACCTTCCTGTACCGAAAGTTCCTGCAGATCCTTTGAAAACTGTGGTACTTCACTTTCTCTTTCAACTGCAAACAAAGTTTTGGTTTCTGCCTCACCGACTCTATTACTAGCTTTGCAGGAATAAATACCAGCATCTCCTAATCTAACCTGTTTGATCATCAAGGTATGACGCCCACTTTCATCCTCTTTAGTTACAAAGTGGATCTTGTCGATATTTATAGGTGCTCCATCTTTGGTCCAGCAAACTTCTGGTGTCGGTTTTCCCGTTACTGTTACTGCTAATTCAGCAGTTTCGACTTCCTTTACCTTGATTTCGGATAACTGTTTGGCGAATTTCGGTGCCTGTAGGTCTTCAAGCACAACAAATTTTGCTTTGCATTCTTCTGAACCCGCCTTATTAGATGCTTTACATGAATAGAGACCAGTATCCTCGAACTGGATCTGCCTAATAGTTAAAATATGTTCGCCAGTTTCGGTTTCTCGAACGAATATTCGTTCACTATCGATTTGCACCGGTGCATCATCTTTGAACCATTGTACTTCAGGCGTAGGTACCCCAGTTGCTGTTACTTTCATTTCGATAGTTTCTAATTCATGAACTTCGATATCAGTTAGCATTTTTGTGAATCGCGGAAATATGGCAACAGATTCCACAGTAACGCTGGCACTTGACGTCGCTTTACCCTCTGAATTAACCAATTCGATCCGATAGTTCCCGGTTTCTTCTGGTTTTGCACTTTTGATAATCAATGTAGACCTGTCTTCTTCGGTTCTTATTGTGATTTTTTCTTTTTTTTCCACGATTTCTTTGCTGTCTTTGAACCACTGGACATCTGGCCGTGGGATGCCGGTGAATTTCACCTCCATAATGATTTCATCACCTTCAGTAACTTTCCGATTCCTTAGTACTTCGGTTAGCTCTGGTTTTCGGCTCATTTCTTTCTGTTTGATTTCTGCTTCTGATTCTGCCATACCGACAGAGTTGGTAGCGACAACGCGATACTTCCGACAGTCAGATTCTTCCGCTTTCTCAATTACCAACCTCCAGTGTACATTAGAAATATCATGTTCGATAGAATGGTGGGAATCAGAAGTAATTCGGGTGGATTCCCGAAAGAACTGTACAGTTGGTTGAGGTGAACCTTTAACGGAGCAATCCAAAATTACTTTCTCACCTATGCTTACTTCTTTAGAACTGATGTGACGAGTAAATTGCGGTGCTTCAGCTGAAAACAAAGAAACAAATGGATAGAGGCTGCCAGCGATAAAAAGTCCAGGGAACAAAATGAATTATAAAATAGGCCTGTGCGGCACCCAAGTTATTTCGTCATTTCTGATTCAGTATTCAATTTCAGTATCATTTCTGATTCAGTATTCAATTTTAGTACTCAGATGTACATTACGTTCCTATAATATAATCTCTGAAAAAGAACTTGAAAGGGAATAGAACATAATGTAAAAAAAGCTACACTGTCTAATTTGATGTAAGGCAGGAAAGACGTTGTGACCGTTACTACGTTGTGACCCTTGGTCATTGTCACTAGCATTAGTCAAATTTACGAACTTACCCAATACAGTAAGAGTTGCCTTGGACTCTGCTTTGCCTTCAACATTTTCAGCCAAACATGTGTACTGTCCTCGGTCAGCAACAACAGCCGAAACGATAACTAACCGCTGGATAGTACCTTCCGACTCAATGATCGTCTTACTGGTTTCTTCAACTATAGGAGTCTGGAAAATATTTTTGGATTTGCGATTAATTTCCATACTGTACATTAATAAATCAATTTTGTAAAATTCCAAATTCGGCCATTGATTTTTAGATTTTAATGTAGAGTAAGAACCTTTTCATGAAACCAAGAAATAGTTGGTTGTGGTTCACCGATTACTTTACATTCAAAAACAATTTTTTCCGCCTCATTACATGTTTTATCTTGTATGGCGACAACAAAATCCGGTGCATATGTTTCCGGTTTCATAAGCACTTCTGAAAAAAAAAGACGATTGTTTAACGCAAGCTACATAAAATTTCCAATTAACTTTTCGCTTTCAATTACACAAAAACTATAAACTTATTGAAAAAGACTTCTGAAAAAACTGGAAGTAAAAATAGCAACTTAAAAATTTCTCGAAATTTAAGTCATGAATTTTGAAATCTTGAAACTACACTTACTCGTTCATACTGCTTTAAGTATTACATGCACTCACCAATTACATTCAGAGTTGCTTCGCAAGAATCTTTACCAGCGATATTTTCGACCACGACAGTGTACTTTCCGGCATCTTCCGGTATAACATCATCAATAATCAGTTCACTGGTTACATAACCTTCTATGGTTCGAGTTTGCACACGAATCCTTGCAATTAATTCTATCTCACGCCCATCTTTCAACCTATAAAAGTTGGCTGAAAAGCTATAAGTAAGTACAATGAAGGAAAAATAAGTGATTAAATGAGGGTACTTACGGATTCATGTCACAATTGTGTGAATAAATGCGAAGAATTCCCGTGATAAAGAAAATATGAAGAATTATAAGTGAATGATCTATTAATTTGTAGGTCCAAGTTGGATTGTAACTAAGATTAACAATCATTCAAAGTCTTTTCTGGATTAGTTGAGCGATATCACTGCATAGAATTGTATATGTGCTTTTTGTTTAGCAATGTACCCTAAGAGCCTTACACAAAATGTGTGCTAACAAAAAGTGGTTTCATCAGCACAAGCTAATAAAGGCGCTAATCTCTGTGATCGCAAAACCAATCTTGAAGGATACTTCCTCCATTCTTTTAATTTCCAGATTGTTTCTGGAATTCGTTTAGTGGCAACGTTTTGGAGTTTAACTGTACACGATCAATTTGTGTTTTTTGTAATTCTCAACGATTATGTGACGTGAATATTGTTTCCTTCATCTAATGGTTTAATTTTCCAAATTTGAGGTGAAAATAAAGGAAGTCTTTGTAACTCTCTGTTTGTCTCTTGTACAAAATATTTCTAAGAAAATACAAATCTTTTCTCCATTTTAACGACTATGCAACTAGAAGTTAAGGACTTACCATTTGCAACAAACACCTTTGCTATCCGGAACAACACATTCGAAGATTGCTTGATGTCCACGTGCTGCTCGAGTATCCTTAATTTTAGTGATAAATTTTGGTGCCATAATTGGTGTTGGCGTGCGCTGCAATTCCTCAATGGAATCTGCTTCCGTACCTGCAGGAAATGTCCCTTGAATGAAATAAACGGAAAATATGCAAAAGTTGAAATCACGAGAAATTATCGCAGTGTAGCGCTTGCAACTTAAAAAATGGAAACTGCGAAGATGAATTTAAAGAGTTATTTGAGCCGACATACCAAATTCTTGACCCTCCTCGAAGTTGAGCACTTCTTCGGCCATTGCTTCAGACTCCGTTTGTGATTCCGAGAATATATCTGAGGTGTAAGGCTAGAAATTGCTTTATTAAAAAATTTAGCAAAGCAAAAACCGTTTTGTCAAAAAGAATGATTTTTAGAAGCGTTTGAAAAACCCGATGCTTTCTAGACGTTGAAACCCATAAAATTGCTATCTGGGTCTTTTGGAATGTTGAATTTTATAAATGTTATTCAGATTGAAATTTTATTGATCACGAACGTCAAGAATCACTTACTCCCATGCTAGCTGTGCAGGACACTTCACCGGCATCATTTTCAGCTTTACAAATGATTTCACCGGTATGTTTATCCTGATTGAAATTTTTGATCACTAGCGTAGACGTATTATCATCCGTAACAATAACGATTTCATCACTGTTTTTCACCTCTTCATTATTGATATACCAAGTGAGATTTGGCTTCGGGTCACCCGTAAAAACTACCTGAAATTTTAACATTAATTTTAACTTGCAGAAAGTTTAAAAAAAGAATTTCGAGACACTGTCAAATTTTGTTGAGCAAACGATCAGACATTAGCATAAACATTTATTCCATAATATATATCACTACTCTAACCTTTATGGTAAACATTATAACAGCTATAGACCATAATACTTTTCCATTAATATTTCACCCGTACCGAAAACTCTGCCAAAAGTTTCTTTTTATTATTAAAAATTCTAATTCAATTCTGAAATTCTCTAGGTAATTTTCTCCTATATTCATAAACTTACCTTATGAGTGACCTGTGACCCTTGTCGTGCTTTTATATTGCTGAGCCATTCGATGAAATCTGGTGGTTCACCGCGAGGTAATACCAAAAGTGATGCTTCTGAGACTGCCTTACCATATTCATTTACTGCCTCACATACAACCTAATTTTGCAAAATAAGAAGACATTATCTAGCTTTAGTTAAGGAAGAAAAATCCTCCAGACAGTTACCTTTCCAGAATAATCGCATGTGATATCTCTGATCGTAACGGTATAAGTCCCCTTTTCTTCATGTATCTTAATATTTTGGGATTCTTCCAACTTTTTTCCGTTCACGTACCTGATATTCATTTTAATTAAAACATTTTTTTTGGAAAGTTAATCTAATTTCGAATTTCACTTTCATTCTAAATGGTTTTGTTCAAGTTACTTATTGAAAAGTTTCCTTTTTTTTTTAGTTGAATCATTGAAAAAATAGTTCAGTTGGACATAACGCTGAACTAACCATGAAACTTGTGGAGTTGGTTCACCCATTAATACAGCTTTCAATTTCAATGTATCGCCTTCACGACATACAGCATCACAAAGTGAAGTTTCAAATTCCACCGGTATTGGTGTCAAAACAGTAAGATTTCCTTGGGCAGTCACCTCACCAGCTTTGTTATATGCTACACATTTAATGGTACCGGTCATATCCTTGGTACAACCATGAATTGTCAGCGAATATACTCCATTTTCTTCTTTCATTTCTGTATCCTCAGTTGCTACCACAAGCTATACACATGATAACAGCTATATTTTTGTCATTTTCAAAATCAAAATTAATTTTGTCTTAACAAAGATGGATAAGTTGTCAAAAACTTCTTAGTAAATAATCCAAATTTTTCCGGAAAGCTTTTGTTACTTATTTATCTGAACGAAAGGAAAGGATTGCAACAAGAAAATATAGGTAGATTGCTATAGGATAAGTTCAGCTGATGGGATACATCCAGGTATTTGAAATCAAGTAAATTTAAACAAAAGAAATCCATTTCAGGGATCAAAAACTCAAAAAATACCTGATCGTTGATGTACCACTTTGTAAATGGTGTAGGATCACCGGTGACAATTACTTTGACGTTCAGTGATTCTCCTTCAGTGACAGTAGTCGCCGGTATATCGGATAGGAAGGATGGTTTTGCAATCGGTCGCTTTTTAGTTACTCCGATTGACGCCGAACAATCTGTTTATTCAAAATAAAGCTTTATTTAAACCAATTTGAAATAAAAATAAGTGCCAAAAATTAGAAATTTGAATCAGAAACGATACTTTGCAAATTTCTTCAGTTGTTACTCACTTCTACTTGACATTTTGAACTCAACTAAAAGTAATAACTGACTAATTCCTTGAACTGTCATAATTTTTCAACATGCTCAAGCTCCTAGCGTTGCCAATAGCTTTTAAGTTAATTGAATAATCAGAAATGGAAGATCATATACTAGAACACATAATTCGCAAAGTAAGAAAGACTAATGCAATTTAAATTTTGCTTGCCGTTTAATGCATTTACATACCGGCTGATCCGAACTGATTTTCAGCTCGTATTGTAATCCGCGACTTGTCGTCTAGTACAACAGAATCAATTTTCAATTTCAAAGTTCCATCTTCATCTCGACTTAGCTTAAAACGAGCATCCTCCAATGGTTTACCATTTCTTAACCATGATATCGTGGGAGCAGGTCTGACCTGGAATTCAGAATGCATTTAATAGAGATGTGAACTTGAATTTGTTTTTTCCCATCATTACAAATATCTGATTTAGAGATATCTTCTACATATATTACTGCATCAATGAAATGATAAAAGCAAACAAATACAATCAAATAGCAATTTAGTATGATGATTATTAACCTCGGCAAGCTTAGCATCCATAATTAATTCTTCTCCTTCTACCACCAATTTATCTTCGATATTTTTCTCAAAAAATGGTGCTTTTCCGGTAGGCTTAACCGTTAATGTTGCCAATTGCTTTTTGGATCCTACACTGTTTCTTGCTTCGCAGGAAATTTCACCGCCTTGTTCCGGTAGAACATCGCTTAACACCAATGTGTGAATGCCATCCTCTTCAGTAATTTCTATATTACTGAAATTTGAATTTAAATTAATATATGTGGACAAAGATCATACATTATGATTAGATTAATTTAACTGGAATTGTTATTGCAGTAAAATTATTATACGACTAATTCATTTTAGCTGTATCAAGATAAAGTGAAATCATTGTAAATTAGTCATTAGAAAAAGTAAATTTGATTGTTATCTTCATTTTAATAAACAAAGACGATAATTTTATTCAACATTTACGTAAAGCTAGAACACACCCGCCGGATATGATTGGTTCTCCATTCTGAAACCAAGCTACTTCCGGAGTTGGATAACCGGTTACTTTAATCGAAAAGTTCACCGTTTCACCTTCGTTTACCTGACGGCTCTTCATTTCGGCTACAATACTTGGCGGTTCGGATTTTTTGCTGACAGTTAAAATTGCGCCTGCTTCTACTTGGCCTTCAGTGTTTTCTACTTTCAGTGTAATCTGAATTGACATATTAGTTTTTGCAGGTAATCATGATTGACTATAGTCAAACTCGTTTTGAGACCATAAAGTTCCTGAATTTCCCAAATATTAATTAAATTTCCACAAAATACTTATAAATAATACCTTTTTTCCACTATCAGATAAATTTGTTTTGAAAATCTTGACCGACGTCTTTCCTGTAGTTTCGTCGAATTTAACTCGAACTTCGTTGTTATTCTCCAGTTTCATTCCATCCATATACCAATTTACGCTTGGTGTTGGTTTTCCGGAAACAACAGCACTGAATTTTACAGTTTGGTTTTCGTCAACCGTATGATCCTGTGGTTGTCTTATGATTTCCGGTTTTCGAATAACTTCCCTAATTTCAACAGATGCATGTGATTCACTAGTTCCACAGGAGTTTGACGCTTTGACAATCAGTGTTCCGGACATATCTGATTTAGCTTCGTTTATGGTCATATGGTACTTTCCTTCACCTGAAAAAGCAGTTTTTATTCTGATATGATTAATGCTTTTAAATAATGAATGCTTAATAAAAATTTACACTTACGCAGAAATCATCAGCTCGTTGACCTTAGAGCTTGCAAATCTGATTGTTTGGCTTTTGGTCTGACGTTTGACTTTTGAGCAAATTACGGGATTTTTGAGAAATTGAAATTTTACACGCATACCATGGTCTATAATTTGCACATTTTCGTTGTTTATTAGTTCCTTGCCATTCAGAAACCATTTAACGGTAATTCCTTTGTATGGACGATCGATAGCAACATCCCACCGTAATGGTTCACCTTCGTTCACGCTACGATCGATCAGATGGGTCTTGAATACTGGCTTTGTCAAATCTGGTTCAACCTAAGGGAAAATTAAACTTTAAAACTTTAAAGTAAAAATGAAAAATTGAACATTCCGACGCAAAACCGAAGAAATATTTCTTTTAACGTATTAAACATCCGAAAGAAACGTAGTTCATTTGATTTCGAGTCTTACTATTGATCAAAATATCTTTGTTTAACATTTCCATAATTTCTCAAATGCAAAAGATAGAAATACGAACTTTCAAAACAACTTCCTTGCCTACCATACCGGCTGCATTTTCTGCGATAACAACCACTTCACCAGAGTGTTTCACGTTCGTTTTCTCTATTTTTAAAGTGTAAACTTCTTCAAACGATTTAATTATGATATTTGTATCCGATGTCGATAGCTCACGTCCATTTAACTGCCATTTCACTGTCGGTGTAGGCTTTCCAGTTATTTCAACCCGGAATTCCGCTGTATCATTCTCCTTGATGGATAATGAGTTCGGTCCTACAAGATTAGAACTGTTTTAGAAATTGCCAGGAAAATAGTGTCAGACAAACTGTACCATCAAAAATTTGAGAAAAAGTACGAATGAGAGGTGATCAGAGCATAACAGATGTGGTATTTATAACGGATATGATATGGTATTGATATGGTACAAGTATTCAAAGCATTCCTCACTTTCCTGAAATCGAAATCTTTTTTTTGCTCGCTTTACTGATGTGCCAGCAGTAAAACACTTAAGATCTAAAGTAGAATGTTACAACAAATTTACCTGCGATGATTTCAGGTGCAATATCCCTTTCATTGACAGTCATACAGAAAGAGGAAGACGCTTGTCCTCCTTCATTGGTTGCTGTTACCTTGATGTTACCAGCTTGTTGTAGTGAAATCTGCTCAAATATCAGGACACTCTTACTTTCTTCGTTTCTGATTGTGACACCTCCAACACCGCTCTACAAAATCGTCATTTCTAATCATATTCGAGTTAAAAAAGCATTCGAAATATGTAAGATAGCGATATCTAGCCCAGTGCATTTTATGACTAATTAAAATAATTGTCCCTTCTAGTCTCTGACTAAACCTAATCTTTTCCATTCTCGTTTTTCCGATACTTTTGTATAAATGAAATGAAGGAACAAATCTAATTACAAACCATACTTGAAAATTCGATTCTTATTATTCTATTTTACCTGCAAGGTTTTCTCATTCAATGCCCATTCGAAAGTAGCTTTGCCACTAGATTCAATAGTAACTTCTACTTTATCGCCTTCCTTGACCGAAATGTCATTCAGTGTATTCAGAAATTCCGGTGCTTTCTGGATAATCCTCTCTTGGACAGCAACTAAATTTGCACTACTTTCCACTTTACCAGCTTTATTTGAAGCCTTGAAGGTAATGACACCGGCATATTGGGCCGAATCAACAATTAACTTAAAATCGGAATGCTGCTGGGAAATTTTCACTCCTGCAAAGTGATTTCAATTTTCCAATATTAAATTTTCCATATATATAATAAGAAATTTTAGTCGTATGTAGAACAATCAATATTTCATAAAATTCTTGAGTACTCAAGTTTATGTACAATGAATTTACAAGCGCTTGAAGGAAGTTCAAAGGTCACTTGTTTCAGAGGAAACTAGTTATAGATTTTGGAATTTTTTAGAGAAATATTTAAAAGAGACCCGGCATCCCATCGATCAATTGCTTTCCATTGCTATACCATTCCACGACAACTTCACTTGGTTCAATAGTTACCTCGAAGTTAGCCGTTTCGCCATATTTAACACTTTGATCATAAAGTGCCTTCTTAATCACCGGTATTTGTTCTACCGCGGTGCTTTCACACTCCTGAAAAGATTTATTTCTTATTTTCTTGAAAATGAAAATTGATTGCCTTAAACCAACATTGAAATAATAAAAATGTCCTAAGATTGGACCTGAACTTAAGGATGAAAACGAATAATGAATGTTTCATTACTTTTTCACAAACACAGCCACATTTATTTCCTCGAGACAGCACAAGCATTGGTATGAAAAAGTTTAGCGGTTGCTAGGCTTGTTACAAGACAAAAAAATTTTTCAGCCAAAAATATTTTTCTGAGCGACAAAACTGGACTTCCAATGATACTATGTAGGAAATGGAAACATAATATTGCAGAAAAAAGAGTTATTGAAAATTTTATCCTGAAATCTATGCCTAATAAAAGCTACTGAAAAATTAAAACCGAAATAAAACTTTAAAATTTCAATTACATTTATCGTTTCAAATTCATCTGTTCGTTCTTCTTTCATTCCTTTTTCCTGCACTGTCAACAAAGCACCGGTTTCATCAACGCCTGCAAATGTGATCAACGATGCTTTATTTGCTTTCTTCTATTATCATAGTGATAATAAATAGTTAAATTACTTTAAAAGTTCGAACCCCATAAGGTATGCTGTAAGCAAAACATACCAATGGAATTTGTTGCCGTCACGGAAACAGTAGAAGAATCGAAAATTTTAGTATCAATTGTAAGTGTTGAGACACCGTTGATAATTTCAACTTTGACACCTTCCATAGTTTCCTTGATTTTTCGACCACCAATGGACCATTGGTATACAGGGTCAGGTACTGCAATCGCATGAGCTTGGAACCGAACCTCCTGGCCTTTTTCAGCGGTAACGTTTTTAGGACGATCTTCGAACTGTGGTGCAAATGGTTTCTTGCTAACTGTCAAATGTGCCGATGATTCTGAACTACCTTCGGAATTCTCCGCTATACAACGAATGACACCACTTTCTTCAAGTGTTAGTTTGTCAATTTCCAATTTCCAGCTACCATCAAATTCACGAATTTTGACACGCTAAAATCTTTCTCTTTAAACAGAAGTGAATATATATCTTACTTATTAAATTTTTAACTTTTTTTCACAAAAGTAAGAATGACGAGTTATTGATGCGAAAGTAATTAAATTTTCAAAATTTCAGATATGAAGTAAAAACGCACTTTTGATTCGGTCAACTCCTTTTCGCCCAATAACCATTTCAAGTTGGCCACAGGCTCAGCTTCAACACGGACCTCGAAAACAGCATTCGATTCCTCGATAACATTTGTATCAACCAATTTTTCGATAAATTCCGGTGCATGTTTTTTCTTTTCAGCAGAAATTATTGTTAGTTTTGCTTTTGTTTCATAACGACCAACTGAATTTTCAGCTCTAAAACAAAGTTTGCCGGAAAATCAGAAATTTCCTGCTGATTTTTAAGCATGAATGATTGATTATATCTTATCGGAAAAATTCATTTATTCAATAACCGCATTAAATGCGTACTGCTCAGTAAAAAAAATTACAATTCAGTTTTCGATTTTTTTTTTGACAAAAGAAAAAGCTAAAAAAGGAAAATCTAAGTGACCTGCACAAAATAGTGCCTGCACATTGCGCTGAATCTATAATTAGCTTATGATCTGTAATTGATTGTGTTTCGATGTGTATCCCAGGTGTTGTCTTGTCTACTTTCTGGCCATTGACAAACCAGGTAATTTCCGGACTTGGGCTTCCACGAACGGATGTTTCAAAGACGGCCATTTGACCATATTTAACAGTCTGCAAAATATCCTTAATGAAGATTTTGAAACTTTTCGAGTTGAAAAGCTTTGTGATTTATGAACTCTACTTGCATTATTGATGAAATTCCTAGTTTGCTTTCTTGTAATATAAATTAAGTGGCTCTAATCGGAAGTCATTTCTCACCTGATCTTCAATATCTTTGACGAAGGTTGGTGCGGAATGTAAATCTTTCTCCACAGACTCCACAACAATATGAGCTCTACTTTCCGCTTGCCCGTGATCATTAATTGCCGTACAAACGATTTCACCGTCATGTAATTCAATGCTAGCTTTTAAGATTTCAATTCGATAGCACCCGTTACCTCTATCAACAATTTCAATACCATTTTCACCAGATACAATCTGAAAGAAGTTACCATTTTTCAGTCCAGCTTTTTTTTCCCCTTCTTAATCATTAATCAAGATCTCAAATTTCAAACTTCCGGTCTAGAGTTGACTATTGCAAACAAAAAGAAATGTTAAAAATTAAAAAAAAAATAACATCCCATCAAGTTGATCTTTCAACTGGTCAAACAGTCGCTTTAATAATCAATTATGCTACCTAAACGAGAGCTCATTTGAGTTCAGATTTTGATGAACTATTGATGCGAACTCCTCTTAAGCAATGATTAGCGTCTGGCAAGTAATCGAGTAAAAAAGTAACTAACCAATTTCCCTTTGATCGTAAATGATATTTTTGGATCCGGAAAGCCGCTCACTTCTGTTTCTAAGACAACTGCTTGTTCTTCTTGAGAGATTTTATCCTCAAGTGGACGTTTAAAATGTGGCGCAGCTGGTGGCACTCGTACTTTCAACTGAGCATCACAATTTTGTGTACCAAGTCGATTAACACCCTGGAAAAATTTATAAAACCCTAACTGAAGTTCTCGTGTAATTTTTCTGAAATATTAACCAAAAAGTTTTTTTATCTTCTATTCCTTGGTTCAAGTCTTCTCATTTCAATTCATTAATCACAACTTACTTGACATGTGACAATACCATCAAAGTGTCTAGAAACGTCGGTAATTGTCAGGATACAAATTCCATCTTCACTGATAAATTTAATCTTATCTGATTCAGACAATGGCACTCCATTGATCATCCAAATTGTCTGACATAATTTCATAATTACTTACAAATGAAAGGATAGCAAGCAGCAAAAGTAAGACTTAAAAAATTTTCAAATTTCAAATAACTGCGCGCATTTACAAAACTGATTTTAGATAAACATTGTACATCCAATGTATCATGCAATGCATCAACCGTAGCATTGAATTACAGTGGTCAACTAAGTAAATCGACTTTCTTCAATTAATAAAAAATACTTACGTCTGGAATAGGATCACCGGTAAGAACTGCTTTGAATTTAACCGTATCTCCTTCATTGCATTCAACATCTTCGATCACTGCCTGCAAATTCACACTAACTAATGTGTTAAACTCTCAAACCTTATCTTTCAACTTAAAATCTGAAGTAGGCGGAATAGTACACTTATTCTCAATATCAGTATGTTTATAATTGTTTTCGCGAAAATACTGGGTAACCTGCCAAGATTTAAGAAAAAAATCAAAGAAGTGCAATCAGTGAAGAAATGATATCATCCAAACTTGCATACCGCACAAAAATAGATTAATGACTAAGTTCCAGATTTCCAATTATTACGTATATGACATTTTGATCCAGAAATTATTGCAAAGGAAGAACCTGGAATTCAGGTGCGATGTGATTTTTGTCTGGATCCGGTTCCACTGTTAACTTAGCGTTTGATTCAGCTGAACCGTATTCATTCTTGATTCGTACTGTATAGATCCCAGTATCTTCGGGTTGAGCATCGCGAATCTCTAGTTTAGCATTTTGTCCATCGTATTCTAATTTAAAATCGTGCGATGGTCGAAGTGGTTGTTCATCGACCAACCAGACCAATTCTGGTTCAGGCCATCCCTCCACCTTAACATTAACTATCTCTTCACATATTCAAGTAGAGATCTATTCAAAATTACTACTGCCATTAATTATTTGTCTACATTTTGATAAATGGAAATATCGATGAACTACAGAAAAATTTTTTGTAATTTTGTGCTTGAAAAATTTCGACATTTCAACTAGGATGAAGTGTAATTTTCAATAGCCTAATGACAAGGCGAGACTATTGAATTAAACTGATTTTCCTAAGTTACCTCACACTCAAACGACACCACTTCGCCCTCTTTCACTTCTTGATCTTGCAGCATTGTGACAAATGCTGGTGGTGCAGCTTCCTTCTCAACTGAAATAATTCCATAAAGATTTCTTTTGTTTCAGTTATCTTTGGTAGTATCAAAAATATGGTGGAACATTTTGTAACTGAACATTCTTTGGACCGCTGCTCAAACAGATAGATATTCTTCCTTGTTAAATATTTTTAACGTTTCAGTACCCAAATGAATAGAGTAATTGAAAATTGGTTATTGATTGATTTGTCAACAGCGCATGCTTACTAATTATTTTCTATTCTTCTCACCTCGAGTTGAAACTTTGAAAATTAGTAGATACTTCCATGTTTCAAACAACATACATTATTGATCTATGTAGGCTACAGTGCAAAATAATTCTTTCGGAGGACATAATTATCTTGTAAAGTCAATTAAATATGCAAAAAAGTATAAATATATGCTGTTATTTGACATTTTATACTTAGGTATTTAATTTCAGATTTTTCTTATTTGAATTATTTGTAATCAGCAGTTGTGTTTGTCATATCCATGAATTCATCACTTCAACACTGACTGAGAATCGTTGTTCGGAATAGCAAGCAAGTATGACTCAATGATTGTAAAAAATCGATATTGGTATGTTTTATACGGAATGATTTCTAACAATGATTTTAAACTTTTAATAGTGAATAACCTTTTGATGGAAAGTAAACTGCTGTATTCAAACATTGCAAAATTACCTTTCAACACCTTGAAGAATGCGGACGTGGACGCTTGTCCATATTCATTAGTGGCCATGCACGTATACCGTCCGGTATCTTCAACCTGTACCGGATCTATGGTCAAGGCAAAAAACCCGTCTTCATCTGCATAGAATGTATGCCTCTCATCTTCATGCAACATCTGTTCATCTTTATACCTGAAATCTAATTAATTCTTAGAGTTCTAACAAACCGATTAATCATATGTTACATTTTAAAGCATACAGAGTAAAGGTCATCTTCCGGTGGTCACTTGCCGCAAGATTCAGAATCCTATATTATAGTAAATAAAATTTTTAGAAAGATGTTTATATTAGGAACCTAAAATACCCCTTTATGCAGTGCCAGTTTTAGATTATTTTATCATGCCAAAAAGTAATTACCAAGTGATTTCAGGTAATGGATAACCGGTGACTTTAAGACACATCTTTGCTGATGATTCTTGTAGTGTCCTGAAACCATATTGAGTTCTGGTAACACGCGTACCTTGCATGTCTAAAGTGGTACCCGTTGTCGCTGAAAATAATCAGTTTAAAAGCTAAACCTTTATTAAATCAAACTTTTAAATAAGTTATCAAATTTTTCATACAATTACTAAATTTAAATCACTTTTTGCAGGAAATGTATTTTAGTCCGCAGAGGAGGTGCAAATGTAATGCACATTGTAGTTCAAGCATTTTCAATAAATTTTGAATTCAAGATTTCTAAACTTGAAGTCTAAAAATTGCTAACTCCAATCGATTGAACTGCTACCACCACTGTACAAACTGGTTGTTGAAGCGGTTGGGGATATGACTGGCGGTGATTTAATTTTCTTCCGCGGTGGTCCTTCTTCGGGACCTGAAAACAAGTGTTTTGAAGGGTTAGAAATATAAAATTCAATAACAAAAGTCTAATTGATAGGTTACAAAATTTGCATTATTTTATGAAATTCAAAATTCGATTTCAGTTCTCGTTTTCTTGAAGTCGAAACTTGGCATCAATCATACCAAACAAGCTTCTGGAAATTGTAGAATATTCGCTGAATTCAGATCGGATATCACTCATCGTTACATCTAATTCACTGATTGTTTCCACTTCCATGTCATGTTCTGATATTTTAAAAATTTTAATAGCAACAAAATTTGGGAAAGAAGTACTTACACCATGATGGATCCACTAGTTCCAGACCACCTTCCTCGGCATCCATGAGTTCAATTATATACAAACAGCGAAGCACCATATTTAATTACTTTTTTTTAAAAATTGAAATCTGAATTCAGAGGGGTTCAAATGCTCGTAGCTGTGAAACTTCAAATCTTCTATACCCGCAGTAAGAAGAAATGTTGACACGTAAACGAACAGCTTATTAGAAGTTAGCAGTTAGAATTCAACGTATTAGTTTGTACTGAAGAAATGAACAGGATCAGGTTCCAGTTCGAAATATTAGAATTCTTCTGCTTTCACACTGGTAAATTACGGGGGAAATTTGCATATTTACAAATAAGCAGAATGAATTTTTGCTAACAACGTAACGCTCTAGTGGTATGATGTGGAGAAGGAAGGGGAATAAAAGAGACGGACGAACGAGAGGTCGATGGTCGAGAGCGAATACCCTCTAGTCTGAAGGTGAAGGTAGAGTGAGCTTATAGCTGCTCAAACTGGCATACTATACGAAAAATGTTATTTATTGGAAGTGATGATTGGAGATGATCTGTAGATAGAATGTGAAGAAATAAAGAAAAAGATTATAGAGTGTAAGAGTTAGTTGAATTCGTTCGTTTTGAGTACTTGCTAGCTTATTCGATAGCTGACTAAGTGGCGGAGATGGAGAAGATGGTAGGAATCTCTGGATGAAAGAATTCGTGTTTCTTGATGAGAGCAGCGCTGTTGTTCCAACAATCTCTTTGTTAGTTCAAAGTTTGACTACATCTCCAAACTCCAGTTATTTCTGTTGTTCTATCATCTTTTGCTGCTTAGAACGAAAGCATGCGAGGACATTACAACCTCCGCATTTAAGATGTGCCCTCAAGTTATAAGAACCTCAGAGAACATTATCAAAAGTATTAACAGCACCAGTAGCAGCAACTGCAGAATTACAAGAAGCAAGAGAGAAGAGAGAAGAGAGAAAGAAAATGAAAAACTTCGAGCTGTCAAACTTCAAAACAAGTTCTTTTCGTTAATGACAAAAGTTTACAGACTATAAATAATGATTGCTTTCATCCAAACATTTATCACTTTATATTATCTCGTCTTTAATCTATATTTAAAAGGAATACAGAAACATTTTTTGGATTCTTTTCAAGTTTCTTATATTTTTAAACATCATTCCGAAGGAAAATATTTGAACTTCAATTTAGATTGAAATTGTAAATTATTACTTTGCAAAAAGGGAAATAAATCCAAAAATTTCATCAATACGACTGATTTATATACCAACTGACGAATTATTCAACTAATCCACTATTATCTAGCGCCGAAGTCATTTCCTGCATGGATTTGTTGAGCGCAAATTAAATATCAACTTGTTTCGTAAATTTTTCTAGATAAAATAAAATTAGGAAAGAATTTATTATTTAAAGTTGATCAAAAAGAACATACCATCATGTTCCTTCATTTCACTCATATCTTTTAACCAGGCCTGTCGGACAAACTCCATCGATTGAGCATCTTTTGCACGAATTTGAAACTCCGGAAGTCCTGGCTCATTAGGTTCAAGCTCCAACATGTCCGGTTCTGCTTCCGAAACTCGTATTGTATATTTATCAAGCTGCATTAATATAATATAATTGTACATATAATTAATTATTCTATCATTAATCGAATTAATCATCTCGTATGAAGTGAAAAAGTTAATCAAACTTGAGTCTCTTAGGGACAAGAGTATCTTACACGTATAGTAGCGTAATGTTTGTAGGATGGCACATCTCTGCTGCTATTCTTGTCCGTAAACATTAATTTGTTTTTAAATAGAAATACATAGCGTTCAGTGGGTTGCTGCTCACTTTCCCAGACCAAAAATGAGTCCTAGAAATTATCATTTATAGCTTTTGGAATTGAAATTTAAATTTGAATTTGAAAGGTTAATTTGAAATAAATTTGTCGAGAGTTATTTCAAACTGCAAAAAAAAACGTCTACTTTAAAATTTAAAAAACTAAAAATCTAGCATAAATTGTTCTGATACAAATATTTTGTTAATTATTTTAAACATAATCGAACGATTCTAATAGTTATCTTAAATTGGAAAAATACTCATTAATAGCATCAGGAAATTGCTTGGGATATTATTTTATATTCAAAGCAAACTAGATTATATTTTCACTAATTTCCATTAATCTTTAGACTTCCATGAAACATGCAAATGTTTTTGTCTGAATTATCTCAATGTCATCAAAACTCTCATTGTTATCCATCCTGTATTATGGTTAATTTAATATGAGCGACTAACATGTCGATAAAGTCGTCCAAGTTTGGTCAGATCACCAGGATACTGCTCAATATTCCTGATATATATCATATCGGCAACACGTTCCGGTATTGACATCAACAGTTCAAGTGCTCTTTGTATTGTTTTTGTATTTAGTTTAGCCCGTGATGCATATTTGACAAATTCCTCAAACATTGCTCAATAATCAGTGATACTACTTTACAGAAGAGATCGTTGAAATGTTTTCTCTGTTTTTGAATGTTTTTGTCCTCGAATATTTTTGTTCCAGCTTCTACTTTATTACTCAAATCCTGAATATCATTGCAAGAGTTTTAGTATAAATGATTTAAAAAGTGTTGAAATGTTTTGATGAAGTGGTAAGACAGAATTTTGGCATCACCGAAATTCTTATGACATGCATATGCGCTTTTTTAATTATCTTCAGCAGATTTTAAAACAAAGTTTTGTTTCAAAAAGCCTTAGCATTTAGCATTTCATGAGGTCAAAGTGCATGAATTTTGCATGGGAAAATTGAAATAACTTCAATCCTAGTTCAAATTATGATTATTTTCAATTCCTGTAAAATCTTAGAATACCTTGAAATAATTTTGGTACTGAACAATACGATCGGCAACACTTTGTAGATGTTCCTCGAATGTTTTTGTTCCAGCTTCTACTTTATTACTCAAATCCTGAATATCATTGCAAGAGTTTTAGTATAAATGATTTAAAAAGTGAAAGGTTCTGATTGGAAATTAAAAAGAAATTGAAAGATGAGTAACAAAAATCAAATTTTGGGATAAATTAATGCTCTTTCATTGCATCTTACAATCATCCACTTCACTTTTTTGCAAGTAAAATTGCTTAGGAAATTTAAAATTGAAATGATTCACAAGATTAAAAAATACAGGATAAGAAGGATCGGGTGATGAATGACTCATTGCAAGATTGAATAGCTATTAAATTTTGCATAAATAACTTTAAAAGCAAATAAGTAATGGAAAATTTTATTCAAGAAATGTTTCTCAAAAAATGCAACAAGAAAGAAAAGATCTGATAGCAAAATATTGATAGCGCACTGAACCTTGTTTTAATTTCCAGAATTGATCAATTCATTTTGTAAGTTTACTGATTACAGAATTTTCACAGATATGCAAAAGTCAAAAATGTTGCATCTTTAACTGTTTAGAATTCGACAACTTTGTAAGCTCAAACTTCCGTGGTATTAAAAATCGAAAATGCAAAATAGATTATTGTGCGATTACGTAACAGATCCAAGGATGAAAAGAGAGAAAAATTTTAAACAAATTTATTGATGCGATATATTTGATGGCAAGATTAGTTAGTTATACTTTCGTGGTACTATGTGGATCCGAGAATGATAATTTTAGAGTAATTGTGGCAAAGGAAGTGGGCAATGAAATCACGATTGTGAAAATATTATTGCAAAGTAACGATAGAAACAGTTCTTGAGAATTTTTAAAGGTAACTGTGAAACTTCCAGAAATTTTTAAAATAAATGCAAAATTTAAAATGAAATATGTTTTTTAAATTTTATGATATTAATCTTTAGGTATATTTTAAAGAAATATAATAGAGCCAGAAAATGTGAAATATCGTTTACGCCGGAAATTCTTTGTGCGATATTTGCATGCTATTGCAAACCAAACTGTTTCTTGCGCATTTTTGAAGGTTTGATGGTGATGAATTAACGAATTTACAAAACATTTGTAATTTAGAACGTTGTTGGAAGTAAATTTAATTAGTATTTGAAAATACAACTTTCACTGGAAAGAAGAATCAGGGAAAACGCAAATTACAAAATCAACAATTTTCACCCTATTTTCAAATAGATTTCTTTTCTAATCTAAGAATGTTTCGAAATGACCGTCTCCTTAATGCTTTAAAATTTTTCTTTAATTTGAAATTAAACCCTTAAATTTCATTGCTTTTCTACTTTTTTAGTGGTCATCTCCAGCCTTAAGTAGCTTACTGGTGCATAAAACTGTCCTCCTTATATTTCTCACTTATTATATAGTAACTAAATCATCAAACAGATAGATTATTTGCACCCTACGTCTTTTCAGCATGAATAAATAATTTTTATGATGCAAATTTCTTTTAGGTTTCATGCAAAAGTATTTGCAGTTTATGCACAGTTAAACTTTATTGAAATATAAGTTATATTTCAAATTGAGATATAAGATATATATAAGTTACTTCACATATGTTTTTTGCTGATAATTTATAAATTGCCCATTTGTTAAACATTTCTTTTAGATTTATGAAGTGATTTTAGGTAAAAAGCAAATTCGAGCGATTTCTTTACGAATCCGAAATGGAACATAAAACAATGTAGCAACAACAAAGCATTTTACTGAAGAATGGTTATCAAATGTGATTGGTCCATAAACCAATTACATTGAAATCGGGCCTTGAAGCCAAGAGGTATACTGATACTGACCTGTCACCAAAATTTGGCAATGACCAATTGGGACCAATTATTTAAGTTGATCTTCTTAAAACTAGACAAAAAGTTGTGAGGAAGAAAGTATCGGCAATGCACTCAAAATTCGAAGTAAAGTAGAATAGGAAAATGTGAGTGTTTCATGAAATGAGCAGTAAAGTAATGAGAAATGTCTTTTATGCGACAATGAGTGACAGTTATCTCAGTGCTTGAATTGAAAAGAAGCTTCAAAGGACTTTGAAAAGGAACTCGTAACAGAAAAGATCATTTGGTTGTTTGTCAATTTGGCTTTCTGAATTTTGCTAAATCATTAGAACTCAGATATATGAGCAGCAAATCGATGAAATGCGCTAAAAACTGTGATGCCTTCAACTAGCATTGACATACAAAAAGTGCTTAATTTCTTATGACTTTAATGATAACACGACCGGACAATCACCGATTCAACAGATTTGATTCAATCATCTCAACAACTTTTTGTAAACAGAAAGAAGAAAGTATTCTTTCAACCACCGAAGAGTAATGTACTGTAGGAATAAGCGAACTTATTTCTATCTCATAAAAATGTATTGAATGTAATAGTCATTACAGGAAATGACATGAGCCTAATTATAGTCTAATTATAATAATTGGGAGTTTTATGGCTCAGAAACGCTATTGCTTATATTCTAATCCAGTTTTAATTGATTGTAAAATTTTTAAAACAATGATACCTAAGCTAAGAGACAATCGGTTCTTACTGTTACTCATTTGTCTTTCTAAATTTTAAAGTAATAGTTATTTGTGTCTACTAATGTTTAACTGCAAAATACAACCAATGTTATTTATGTCTTCACTGACTAATGTATTCGCTTTAAACAATCAATCTTGACCTCTGTTTTATCACCATAAAGTTGACACCTTTTCTCTCCGACTCATTAAATTAATTTTGAGCGGAATTGTTGATTTTGACAATTGAGCAAACTTTTAGTATTAATGGAAGTGAAATTCTCTCGGGAAACCTTCGTGAAAAATCGAAATTGCAGAAGTTAAGTTACTTTAAATCAGGTGAAAATTGTTTTCTGAAGCTTTGAACAAAATAATCAATATGTTTGTTAGCTACAATAAAATGCTATCATTCTATCGAAAGCTTATGCTTTTCCGTCACTGCGGATGTATTAACTGACAATCGGACAGTCTTCATTAGTTCTGATAAGTGACTTGGCTTATTTCTAGTGATTGGCTTGGATAGGAATAGCAATGTAAAGTTATTAATTGAGATATTTAAGGTCATCCACGTGAACTTATCTATCAAAAAGAGTAGAAAAGTTACTAAAATTACTACTCTATTGATAAAGAATGCTATTTTTTTTTTTTTTGAAGTACTAATTAATATAACGAATTTAGTAAAATCTTTCATTAAAAAAATACTAAATTAAACGAACCTAGACTTCAATCCCTCTTTCATATCTAAACTACAAGAAGGATCTTTGCATGTGAAACTTGAAGCTTGCAAACAATTATACGGATGTTGTAAAGTGATTACTTGTGAAGTTCTAAAGAAGCGGGATAGCAATGATAGGATAGGAAAAATTGTACTGATCATGTTGAATCCATTAATGAAACCTTATCAAACATAATCAGTGAAACAAAGCCATCTTCAATTCATAATTTTAACTCTTTCACAAAATCGATTTTCCAACCTATATGAGATGATGTTTCTCCCGCATAGTTGCAGATGAACATTTGGGGAAAAAGGATTTTGCTGATTCGGGAAAATTCATAATCAAATACAAATTCTGAATTGGAATTCGATAAAAAGACAAAATCGTTTATAACTGTTTGGATGTAAATTCGAATGACATTATTGGAATACTGATTTTTAGAAAAATTCTCGACAGCAAAGTCCTAAAATTATGGATGTATGCAACGGTAACGAGAAGACAATCTTTGAGAAGAGACGAAAAATGCCAAGAACAATGAGAACTTTGTATACTTTTCATTTTTTTTCTGGGAAATGTTCGTTTTATATTTTTAATCTTTCGAGAAATATCAGGAATTTTGTAAAACGGGAAGTATATGTTTAAATTCGGTAAAACTAAGAGATTTCATTGCAGAAAAGTACTATTTCCGCTTTTTCAGTTTTTTGAGAAGATTGTAATTTAAGAATTTTTGAAATAATCTGAAAATTGAAAAATAAATTTCCACATTTCGTAAAAGTTGTAAATAGAGCTGAGCAGAAATAGCAAACTTATTGTTTTTGCAAATGTAGTGGACCAACAAATTTCTAAACAGTTTTGAAAAACGATTTTTAAAAATGCAACATTAAGGCGAAAAAATTCTGGAACTATGAAATTTCTAAGGTTAAAATTTGATATTCAGCAGGTAAACATCATGTATAACTTAAGCTTAATGTAAGTATTCGTGTAGTGATCAAAACCAAATGTTTAATTTATCAAAGGATAGGACTTGAATATACTTTAATGATAAAAATGTTTCCCTGGTAAGAAAAAGAATTATTGTCTATTGAGAGTTCAAAAAAATTCGTCATTTCTAACGAACGAAGAGAAACAGACAATGACATATGCAGTAAACGTATTTGCTGCATGCTCGACTTATTGGTTTTCATATATTACAGAATTTCAAATAATAAGATTAAATTTCAAATCATCAAAATTTCAGTAGTGAATAATATAAAGAGCCAAAATGAACGGAAAAAACAAGAAGTGTCAAAAACGAAAATTGAAATTGAAAAATTAGTGTCAATTACCACCTAATTACACATGATTTTATCCGAAAACTTATGTAATTCATTATAAAATAAAAATTCCATCAAACTTTGTGCATTTGAGTAAGTGGAACAATGGACCAAAGTTTAAATTTGAAAGTGGACAGGTGACAAATGGGAATTTTTCATCATTAATCCTCAATCCTATTTAATCCTGAACTATTTTGTTGAGAAAATGGAAAAAAATGTAAATCGAGTGAAATTAAGAAATAAAAACAAAAAAATGCTTGATAAGTTAAGAATAAAAATTATAAGTGGAGGTTTTACGCCTAATTGAAATAAATTGAGTAAATTTAATCTCAAACGAAGTTAGCACTGAACTTTAGCTGTATTTATTTCTAAAGTTTAAAATCAGAGTACTATCAGTATCTAAGCAGCCCGTAATTACCGCAACATTTTATATTAGCCATTTGTTTTAAAGGATTTCAAAGTAAGAGAATTTAAAAATAGCATATTATAATTATTCGCTTTAAACAAGCAGGATTTGCTAAATTCTTCAGAGCTTCTGCTAGATTATAGAAGTAAAGATCGGAAAAAGGAAATTTGAAGATCTGATTTACTCTAAGCAAGTTAATTTTAGAATTATTCGAAAAATATAAAAAACCCATTTTATTTTCTCCAATTTTTTGGTTTGGGTAGCAAAGATTCTGAATTATTTGATGAAAAGAGGTGATTAAATTTTGATTAAAATGAAAAAAGTACAAGAGGAACGACGAAGAATAGAAGAGCAGATTAAAACAAGATACTAATGGTAATGCAAATAAATTGAAAAATGCAAATTTACAGTTGTAATTTTCAATTTACGGTGATCCAAGGAACCGCAGAAACTTCATGGAAACCGACTTTTCATGATAAAATTTTCAGATAAGTTTTCATGATTTTTTCTCTGATAAATTCTAATCATGTTTTTTTGACAACATGATGAGAAATTTCGCAAACTGCATTTAATAAATTTGCATTTTTGCTGAAAAAATTTCAGAATGGCATACCTGTTGCTTTACATACCTGAAAAAAGTCGGTGATTGTTTTCTGCTTAAGCAATTCCTGTACATGCGGTAAATTATGATGAAATTGGATATGTAAGTCGAAATCACGTGATAGTCGTGTGAATGTTTGGCCCACTTTATTAGGATCATCCGAGTAGTATTGTAGGCCTTTCAGCATTATGCTGGAATTTTGGAGAAAGATTCTTAAATTTGCTTATGGAAGTTAGAAAATAAATTATTAATAGCAAAAAAGTGAACTTTTGCTACTAACTCACCACAAAGATGAAATGTCAATAGATTAAGAACGATTGGATCTTGACCTCAGACCTCTCCTGTAACCTGAGGAAACAGCAAATCATTCGCGGTGCAATAAACATACTTGGCGTGAAAATTATGCAGTTGTTTCAGATTCATAGCCAATTGATCCTTTTTTGTTTTCACTTCTTCCGGAATACCCATATCATCCAATGCTTTTAGATATGTATCAACAACTGTTCGTAGCTCATTAACGAATTCTTCCTCGGAACGTAATAGGTCATGATAAACTTGACTATAAAATAAAATTTGATCCGACAGTAGAAATCTAGTCCCGCATTTAAAACGGGATTTTCATCGAAGTTGAGCAAAGACAAGATTTGATGGTACCGAAGTACTTGTTATTCTGACGTGATGCAATCACCTTAAATCACATTGTCATGCATATTCTGGAAATAGCAGGATATCGGGGAGCATTCAGAATTTGGTAAACATACTCTCTTTTCATAATTGCTTCTTGTTCATCCGTTAAATTTAGGTCTCTGTTCACCAGTTCTCGAGTTCTTTTTCGTTGCTTGTAATATTCTGTTGGTGATTCGAAATATGATCCTGGTACCCAACCTGATTTCGGTGGACGTGCCTAGAAGAGATTTCATAATAATTCATATTTTCTTTCAGAAAATTGCTAAACAATGAGAAATTTTCTTTTGAAATCGTCAACCTTTGTTCTGATAAGCCATGAGGCGGCATTCTTCTTGTCTAATACTTCAACAATTTGTCCTTGTTCCAAGGATATCGATTCTGTATCATCAGGTTCAGGGATATAGTCTTGAGTTGCTATGTATACTGGCAACGATCGGGTCTCCGAAACCTTGAATAAGTATATAAATGTATATTTAGATAAAATAATTGCATATTTTAATTCCTTTTGCTATTTCAATATTAATAAATATTTCTGGGATTTTTGAATAGCGGAAATCCGTGATAAAATTTCGGATCAACGGTAATAATTTTGAATGATCCTACAGTGATAATTTCGGATGATGAACTTCGGCCACGATCGCTGCTTCTTGAAGTAATCGATTCGGAACGGTAAGATGATCGAGATGTGTGAGCTGCATAATTCACATCTTCTGTTGCTGTGTATTTCCTAGAAAATTGATAATGGCATTCTCTAGTGAGAAAATTGCTTTGATTCATTCAGGTAATGCTGGATGATCAAAGTGGAAAAGCCTTAATCAGATACATTATGAGTGGAGAAATTTTGTTGAGATGTTAAAAGAAATCTTCATCGATCAAACTTCCTTCCCACCTTTTGTTACTTTTTTGACTCACTTGAATACTTCCAGATAGATATGTCAGAGATTACTTATGACGAATGCTTCTCAAGTGAAGTAATTAACATACTAGAAAAGTTGATTCAGCTGTTATTTTTTAAAATATTTTTCAAATTCGCTTTTCTACAAGATGCAATAAATTTCTCAGTTGGATTTAGAATCGAAAGGAAGCTAAAATGATATGACTTTCATTATAATAGATTCAAAATTGACATTTTTTCAGTTGAATTCCAATTTCAAGTAATGATAATAGTTTTAATTCAGGCTTAAGTTAATACTTCACACCATAGAAAGATTTTTAACTTTATATATATATGTATATATATATATATATATATATATATATATATATATATATATATATATATATATATATATATATATATATA
>NW_018108225.1:80936-86547 GCF_000183805.2 Loa loa | reverse complement strand
ATAAGTATTTTGCCGGCACTTCGAAAATAAAAAGATTTAGAGGATAAATTGGCGATTGCAGTTGCTGTTACAAGGTATTCTCGAAAAAATAACGCTAGTAATTCGAATTTAATTCCAATTTTTCAAAGTTTGATCTCTAAATTACCTGTACGAATTGTATTTACGTTGATACTGACGTTGACGTCGACTTGCTAGATTCATTTTTGCAAGCAGTAAGTAATGTAAATTGAAAAATTTCAATAAATGCTACAGAAAGATCCGTGGCTGAGCTACTGCACTCGTTGATTTTATAAGTATACAAACGAAATATTTACTTGTCGGCGGCTGATTCTTTACAACACTAATTGCAAAGTTCGTTTCCCAAACTTTGGAATAAAGGAGAAATAATGAAAGAAATTAGAATAAGAGTCACTCTGTTGCTCGAGGGATCGAAATCGTTTGATTTGTTGTTATTGAAAGAGGGAGAGCCTGTCAGGTTTCTCCTGTGGTACCTCTTTGGACTACGTCAAATTCCTCGCTAAAGTCGTTGTCTTTTTCCCCCCAAAAAAAATCCAAATTATGCAAACTTTCTTCCGTGTATTATAAAGTTATTACTTCAAAACAAAAAGGGTAGGGGGATGATCTTGGTGGCAGCAAACCGAATGCGCCTGAAGTCAGGCTGTAGTGTGTGATTAAGTGCGAACTCTGGGATATTGGATGGTCCAGGTTAGAGAGAGAAGAGAGGTGAAAGGGTGTAGAGCAGAAAACTCAGAGGAGGAAGAGGAGGTGCACAGCATTTTAAAATTTTTGCTGCGGTTTCAAAGGAAGGAGATATTTGTGGGAAGAGAGAAGAAGGCTAATTATGATACACTGGAAAAATCAGTGGATAACCATTACGGTGATTACACTATCACCGGTGTGATATAGCTGTTCATGTTGTTGTTATTGACGATGACAATGATGATAAAGAGCCTTTGCACTGTTTTTGAAAGTTTCTTTTTTTCTGAAATCGTTTTTTTCCCTTCTGCTTCTGTTTCTTCCTCTTCTCGCTTCCAAATTATTTCTTCAACTTCAATCATCAAAACAAATCGATGGGCGGTAACAACTTTGTTGAACATTTCTGACAGTTAGAAGAGAAAAGTCTTATTCACTTCATCCTTCCTCTCCTTCCCTCATCCTCTACCAATTCTTTAGACTACTTGTGGGAAAAGGTACATCTAGACAGATTCATCATACAGTTGCCCGAGATTTTTAGTCACTATGCATTTTTACAGTTTTCATCCAGTCCGATTTATCCTACCTTTCCTGTTTCCAGTCCATAGTATTCAAATCCTTGCGCCTTGTCGCGGTTCAGACCACCATATTCCACAATTTATTGATCGTATTATTTATTTGCAACAGCTTACTTCCATCACTTTTTGTTATTTTCAACCAAACCTTTCGCCCCCACAGCTATTCGTTAAGCTCAGAAGCCGAGACGATAGCTTCAACCCTCTGCTATTTTCTGCTACTGCATTTCAGCAATAATCTCAACCTCAATGGTCTATGCGACGCCTCATTTCAGAACATTTTAGAAAATGTTCAATGCTGTCTGTCTTATTCACAAGAAAGCTATCCTACATCTATTTGCATAAATTCTCTTTGCGATCATACAGACTTTAGAACTTCAAAAATACAACTAAATTCAGGTTTTAGTGAGGGAATTTCGCACAATTTAGTGGTTGAAATCTCCGTACTCTATCATAATGTAAAAAGAACCATACAAATAAGCTAATTGACTGTTATTATCTCGTCCAATTTCATGAAAGGTAATAGAAACAACGTGTTTCTATTCAGTTCTTTTTTTTTCAAAGTGAGCATTTTTATTGTCGTGTATGGCTCTCTTAGCAGCACCAACAATGATTTGACTGTCTTCAGACAAACCGGTTATTCTTACAAATCATTCGGAACACATTTCAGAGAAACAGTTTATGATTTAACTGATCTTGGATTGGTTTCAAGAAACAACATATTTTTAATGCTCAAATTTCCGGAAATCATGTCAGTAGGGGAGCAAAGTAAAATTGTAAAATCATCGGTGTAATACTGAAATCAATACCACTTAGGATATATTGAGATAGGTCGTTGAAGCATTCGAATGTTTACAAAATGTTCGCAAAGTGAACAGTTGACTCATCCGACGGAATGATTTACGTACGTCAGTTCGTTACGTAATATATTGTAGAGTCTGAGCTATGAATTAGTAGTGATGATTCTTTAAAAAAAAGGCTGCCCCGGCTGATGTTTTTTAAAAAAAGCTCATGTTTGTGAGAAAATAGTGATGGAAAAAAAATGAAACTTATCGCTGAAACTAGCTTACTCCTCTCGTTGAAATTCCCATTAAGATATATAAGTGGTTATATATCTTTAAATTTCGGAAATATTTCAAATGCCAAAATAAGATAAGTGATGGATAAGGATGAAATGCATTTTTATGACATTTAAAATTTCCCAGTTATTTTCAACACTTCTATAATTTTAACGTTTTTCAATATGGTTAAACTCTTAATTTATGTAAAATTATATATGAATAAAAAATTTAAGCGTAGATAATTTATCTTTTAAGAATTCAATAACGATAATTTACAATCGAAAATCCAATATAATATCACACATCAAAGAACGCCATGACAAAGCTACTTACGACAGATGAACGGAAGAGAAACGGAAATGGGAAAGGTGCAGGATTGCTCCTTTCTTGGAAAACGGTTTACCATTTTTTCTTCCTTCCTTCACAACACATTCTTCTGGAATCTGAATCCATAGGACATACCATAAAAGCACAAATTATGCACTAAAACATCCTTTTATTCTTATCTTTTTGTACTTTAAATGCTAATTGCTTGTAGAATTGATTTAAGAAAACAATGAATATGAGATGATACATTTACTACATCTTTTATAAGAATTATTAAAGCATATTTATTGCAAAAATTTTTTGCCGTCGAAATTATTAAAAAGATTTGGTAGTTATTTTTAAAGAACTAATAGGGATGTAAGGAAATTTTCACTTCTCAAAATTACTATTGGAAACTTTGAGTTTTTTTTGTTCTGTTTTTCAAAGGATGTCACATTTTTAATACCAACAAACAATTTTCAGGGACTCGAGAAATAATCCATAATTATTGTAATTTAAAAAATACACCATTGGTACACTTTGGGTTACAGCGAGTCATACCTAAAATTCATTTCTAAGGCAATCTAAATTGTGCTTTGAAGTATTTCCATGAATTCGAGTCAGATATCCTGCATATATTGAACTGATCACATGACCAGTTCAATATGTCTTGCTTGTTTTCCGAAGAGGTACAATATCCCGTGGTTCAGAATAAAACATTTTGATCAGTGAGCCATAGCAAGATAGAGCAAGTTTTAAGATTAGCTCATGAGCTAATCTTAAAACTTGCTCTATCTTGAGCAAATTTTGTCGGATCCTTTCTGCCGTTTGATGATCTTTTCTCCCATTCATTCAAAAAGTCCGATCTAATTGTTGTCCGAAACGAATCAGAGAAAGATGGAGATCATATTGAAGGTTTAATAGATGATACCAACAAAATTTGATAAACAAATTTAAGGAAGTAATGGAAGGTCGAGTGACGGAGATGGGAATCCAGAAAAGCGATTCAATTACGGGAATTTCAAGTTAGGAATTATGGCACTTGTTAAGGAAAAAAAAAACTCTAAATCTTTAATTCAACGTGAGGTATGCAATTTGAGAAATAAAAATTTCCTTGCACTCTTTGCCATTCCTGAGAAAGCATCAGTCAAGCAGCTCATAACTTTTTAGCAGTCAACTGTTGGACTGATTTTATGCCAGGAAATTTTATATGATTTCAGAAAATCGATCATATCTTCATAAATGGTTATCGCGCAAATGGCTACTAGCTATCAATTTGAAGCGCAATCATCAATTGGAAGTTCTTATAAATCGTACAAATCTGTATGCAACCATTAGTTTCACCCTCGCTCAACTGATTCTAGTTGAAGTTCTTCCTGTCATATTTGATCTGATTTCTTTTTTGATTTAAAGCATGTCACCATCATGACTCAGTTCTACCTGTCGTCTAAAATTCAGTGATCTGCCTTATAATTTTATGGATATATGAAATATTAGCTTTTCAGATATTAATAGACCATTTCCATAAACATTACAAACTCATTTTTATTCGCAAAAATATTTATAATCGGGAAGTGAAGAACATTTATCTGCTCATATCATGTTTTAAAGACTTGTCGTTAGTGCCTTCGAGCATTCATCCATTGGTTGGTGTAATAAGTTACCGTAGAAGATAAAATGCTTTATTCTTTCTTAGTGACGAGTTATTTGCAAGCTGCTAGAAGGAATATTTTGAAGCTCTTTTTGTTTTAGAATACTAACGACGCTCAGTTCTTATCTAGCAATCATTTTAGACTGATAAGGTTCACCAGCTTACATTTCAGTAACAGACACAAACTAACGGCCACGAATCTATTATGCAAGTGAAATATTTGGAAGTGTTGTTGATGAAAATGTCAGTTTTGAGAATTGGTGACAATTTCAAATTGAATGTTGGAGTTAACTCTTCGTACACATCTTTTGACATCAAGTGCCATTTATTGTTTTATCCAAGAAGATGAAATTCGTAGTTCAGGAGTGATTTTGCATTTCTGAATAACTGAGTTCCTGCCACTAATTCTAAACCTGGCATTACTTCTGATTGCATCATCCTCTCTACTTAATGTGTTTTGCTACTGCTTGTTATTGTTGGTTACTGTTTCCTGTTCTATCCAAGGAGATGACAATCGCAGTCCAGAAGTAATTTTGTATTTTCGATCCAAGAAGATGACCCAATCCAAGTACACATTTTTCACCTTTACGACCTTGTTGCTGGGCATTAAACGTCAGGCCACTTGTCATTGACAAGACAAAGTCGTAATGAATCGTCGTTTCTGCTCCTCGGTTATGAACATCCAGTTCAAGTTTGTCATAAGTGCTCATGCAAGACAAAATCTTCCATCTTTTCACCATAAACAGTAAATAGTTCAGCCGAAATTGAATTATTAATGCGATTTTCATTTCATTCTGCTGTTCAAAATCTTTTTGGAAGCAACTACTGAAGGACATAAGTTGTTGTCTCATTTGAAGAGACTGCTTTAGCTACCGGAAGTACAGGCTATTTATTACTAAGCTACTTCAGTCCCTCCGTTAACATCTTTGCATTCGGATTGACTTCTGCAAAAGAATATTTGATATCTGATCCTCCTGTCCGTTATGCTTTATCTAATCACGCGGATATATACATAACCGGTGGAAGATTACCTTTTTATACCACACCCCTCTTTCGACAATCCAGCACAAGGGTAACAATTGAACTGTACCGATGAGTGTATCAAATTCTCTCTATCTAAACAGATTCAATTTGTTCTCAAAGGGAAATTGAATTTATGCATCATTGTCCTCTAGGATTTCATTTTCATTCTAATTTTTTCATCTCCATCATGAAAAGTGTTGTATGTGTGTGTGTGTGTGTGTGTGTGTGTGTGTGTGTTGTGTGTGTGTGTGTGTGTGTGTGTGTGTGTGTGTGTGTGTGTGTGTGTGTGTGTGTGTGTGTGT
>NW_018108225.1:76023-80911 GCF_000183805.2 Loa loa | reverse complement strand
GTGTGTGTGTGTGTGTGTGTGTGTATATATATATGTGTGTGCGTATGTGTGTGTGTGTGTCACTACGATTTTCGTATTATAGAACAGTTTTTAGTTTAATTACTGAGAAGCTGAACGATCTGCCCTCTCAGCATATTTGGAACGTAAAACAACCGTTAATACCGCTAATAGGATTATAAACTGCTGATGCAGTTTAGCACTATCAAAAAAGAAAATGTAAATTAAGCGGGAGACTATCTTCATCTCTCAATGATATTTCCGGAATGCGACCAATCAAACAATAGCCTAATTAAACCGGATACGTTCCCTACATCTCGAGGTACAAGAGAAGTGTTATTTTCCCAGAAATAATGGATCTGCAAAACAGGAAATAATCTGTTACACGGGAAAGGCTCACATGTAGAGTCCACAACGTAAGTCTGCACTTACAAATGCTCTTTAGATATAACATTTCTTGTGGGAGAAATCTAGATCGATGTATTCCTCAGTTGTGGAGAAAAAATTTTTCTGTGACAATTTTTATTTTCGTTAAAGAAAAGATTAGAATTCAATAAAATATAAGTAAAATTCATTGATCAAGGCAAATTTGTAGTACATAAAAACAACTGAACAAGGAAAAATTTTCAAAATACAAACAGTGCATCTTTTAGAAGGCACAAAAAGGAATATATATAAGAAACAAAAATAAATGAAAACACCAAGGAGGTTCCGCGCATACAGCGATGAACATGTGCAAACATGATAATAATGATTAAAGTAATTGTGACAATAGGACTTGGTAAGCAATCAAAACACACACACACACACACATACACAAATTACAAAACTGAATAGTTAATGAAAAGAAAGTGCTGGAAATCAAAAGAAACATAGCGTATACTAATCAAGGTTAGCACTTTTTGAGCAGCTCGTGAGAGCAGTAGTAGTTCCAACGGATTTCTTCGTGATATGAAATCTTTTCAAAACACTTTTTCGATCGTTATCAAATTATTCCGAAAATGCACAACAAAATGAGTCTAAAAAAGACACATGCGTACTGTACTATTAAACGATTTAAAAGGAGAAAGCAAAAATCCTTCCTTTCGGGAGATACTATCGGATCCGCAGGCACTTCCACATCAATTTTCAAGGCATTCTTGAATAAAGATTAAAAAACAAACAATGTTGATGGAGAGAAAAGGAATAAAAGAGCAAAAAACAAAGTCTGGGCACCAACTTCTCAATATATACACATTTAACAAAAAAAAAAAACGAGAAAATATACAGTGTAGTACTGCTGCAAATTAACCAGACATTCATTATGCAAAATCAAAAAAGCCTGGAAAAGTTGACTGTTTGAACTAGAAATTCTATGTAAACCTACATTTTCCACTAAGTTTTTATGGCATAGTATAAATGAGCTCAAAGCACCAGGTTCGCCATATCTAAAATAAACTGCTATTATGATCGAAATGCTTCTAGCAATCATGCCAGAAGGAATCGTGAAATCTACAATATAGAATTTACGGCCTGAGGAGTAGCTGAAACCAAGAAATTAAGGATTTGATAAGTTACGCACAGCTGACCTTGTTCAGTTTGACGTAACTACGATTACTCGGCAATTTGAATCATCGAGCAAATAAATAATTCCAAACTTTTCCAACCTTCTGTACTAATGTAAGCGAATAGAGAGGCTAAAAAATATTTCTTCATTTTCTAGTAACCTTTTCTTGCTCTTTTCTACACTATTAATTATGACAAATAATTAGATTTGAAATGGATTTTGTCAGCGATGAAGTCTGATAAAGGCAGTTGGGTAGAAATAAAAACAAACAAACAAGTACCACCAGATTCTAGAAGAAAGGACATGGATTTGAAGCTGAGAGCTTTGATTCAGAGATGAATTTGAATTTATGACCGTTACAATAATAATCTATCATGAAAGCCGTAGGAAGGAATTTCGAATTTTCGAATCTTTTCACTTTGCTCTTGATAAAATCAACTCCACCAGGCAGAAATGTGAAAACTAGATATGCATTTCGAACACTGTCAACAGTGAAGCCTGATAAAAGTAGTTGGGCACATATACAAACCGTTTTTAAAGTTTTTGTTAAATCCGAAATTACGGAACCATCAAATTCATAATAGAAGGAAGTCTGGAAATTGATTCTTTATAACATCATGGTTCTTTATAAAAAAAGCAATTTGATTCTTTATAATGTCATGGTTTTTATAAAAAAGCAACACAAATCAGATTAATGTGAAATATCGGATTTGGAAATAAACCACATCAACTTCTTCATATAATAAAAAAGCTTCCAATATGAAAAAACCAAAAAAGTATGAGCTAAACTGCAAAAAAGGACCAAATTTTAGCAAAGGTTTAAATCTGCAAACAAATAAAACAAAAGAACTGAACAATGAAGTAAACCCAGATGAAAAAATTTGAAAAAGTGGAAATTATGCTGACAAAAATAATAAAGTTAAGGCACTTAATGAAAGCGCTAAACGACAAATCAATACTATAGTGGTAATAGTAGCAGTAAAAGCAGTAGTAGTAGTAGTAGAAGACTGAAATAATGTTAAGCATATAACCCAGAAAAATACCTGATCCGAACAACGATCCTGTAAGGGATATGAGGTTGTTAGTTGTAGTAATTTATGGTGACAATTTTATTATCAGATGCATAAGACGCAACTACTGCCACAACTGGCACAACGCACATCTAGGACTGAACGAACTGCCTATGAAATCAAATCTAGAAGCTTTCAAAAGAGATGTGAAGCCGGTCAAACGATTTCCCGTTTCTAGTTTCTTATCACCTACGAGATAATTCGGAATCGTGTTCGAATATAAAGCAAACGATATAGAAGCAACAAGTCATCTTTCTGTCTTTGAAAACACAAACATTGAGAATGACCTAGATGTGCTCATACAAGTTAAAACAGCATTTGAAGGGAAGGTTTATATAACCGTGAAATGTTAAAACAGCATTTGACGGGAAGATATATGTAACCGTGAAATGAAAAGGCAAACTTTATCACGTGCAACCAACGCTAGCCCACTTTTTCAGGTGACACCTTGACAAGCTTTTTTTCTTTTAATGTTAGTTCAGAGACAGAGAGTTCAAAACAAACCGTGTTGTTGGTACTTTGTATTGTATAATCTGTGATAAAGAAGTGAGTTTTGTTTGGAGTGAGAAGTGTTATGATGTAGCTGACTTTCCACTACCATACGGATGGTCCCTCGAGTGGCCAAGCACACGTCGTTGATTACACAGCATTGCACCTATAAACAATAATTTGCAATTTTCTTTCTGGTTAATTTCGGTTAACTGATATTGCACAGAAAGTTACTCTTAAGCCCACTATGTTAGATTTTTGATTAAACAAAAACAATATTTGGCAAGGAATGGATGAGAGGAAGGGTGAGCAGCAAACCGATAGTATATAACATCGATAGTATATAACACCGATAGTATATAACATCGAAAACTGCTTCTGAACCAGTGTGACTTCCAAATGTCACGTATATGAACCCTACTGCTGCCCACTATCAAGTTGAAGATACTGTTTTTAACACTCGATTAACTGAAAATCCATTTCATATACTCAAAAATACCGACATTAGTTATGTTTACAGTAATATGATAACCATCATTTTCCTCTTCCTTCCTTCCCATCCCGAAAACGTACCTTCACTATAGAGATAAGACCAAAACATTGCTATGAAATGGAGTGTTACCATTGAGTCTTTCTCACCCAAATTGAGTGTATTGGGTGAAAAAGTGAAGTTAACAAATTGGTACCTCGTATAAGTGAAAAATAAGTAAATCAGTAATTGAGTGAATAAAAAAATAAATAAACAAATAATAAACATAACATAAGTGAGTACGTCAGCATCAGTGAGATTAAGCGCTAAAATGAGAATTAATTCAGAGAGTACAGTATACACTTGCCCATTTTATGTTTATATTTGTTAATAACTTCTATGTTATACGATAATTTTATCACTATCAATAAATAACCCGTGAAATGCGAAAACTGGCGTTAATACTGCATAAAATTGAGATATATGACAAGAGGCAGATATCTTAGTAGTTTTGTACAGCACATACCCTAATAAGGTCTGTGTACTCGATATTCTCATCGTAAGAATCTTAAATTTAAATGCTCATGAAATCTAATGTAAGCGCTTTCATTTGTGGCCACTTTTCACCTACGGGTAGGATTCACTGATCAAAAGAAATAAATGAAGAAACATCAGATTTCGGAACTACAACAAAGATTTTAGAATAAATTAATGCAAGATATGTCTCATATGAGTTGAAATCCAAGATAAAAGGATAAAATATGAAAGATGAAAAAGAACTAAATAAAACACTAGAAATGAATAACTTTTCAAAATACAATCAAAAAAATTTGAAATAAAACTCATGTAAAGGACTATCTTCACCTCAACTAATTAACGGAAACTGGTGGTTGAAATAATAATGCTCTGATCCTTGATCTTTCCATTATTCCGCGGTTTGAAAAGTAAATTAATATTTTTTTCTCATCGCTTATACAAATTAATTTCTAGTAATTTGAAGGAGATCCCAAGTTGTTTAAACGTTAACAATTGTTCCTTATCACCGCGACTTGAAGCTTATCGATAACGAAAGTCAGCATCCATCTATAGAATACCAAACCCCATTTTCTGACTTCTTAGTTAAAAAGCAATCACTGACCGGCATGCGATATATCGACTGATGTATAATCGCCGATATATGCATTCGCACCAAGCATGGCAGCGGCAGCTGCAGCTGCATACTGCTGTTGCTGCTGAGCCTGAACCTGAGCTTGAGCTTGAAGGGTAGCGGCGGTGCTGCTTACTGGTGCGCCATAACCTGCTGCACCCGACGGATCG